>NW_023493662.1:430000-477500 GCF_013265735.2 Oncorhynchus mykiss
CTATACAGAACAAGTCCAACCATATCCTTGTCATCCAGAAAGATTCACCAACCAGTACCATGTTCTGTGTAGAGAGGGTCTGTCTGGACGCTGTTACTGGGAGGTGGAGTGGAGTGGTAATGTTGTTACAGCAGTCTCATATAAAGACATCAGCAGAAAAGGGACAGATAGTGGATTTGGACACAATAACAAGTCATGGAATTTAGAGTACTATAGAGGTGGTTATTGGTTCAGACACAATAATGTTGTGACTAAAGTATCAGGCCCTCAGTCCTCCAGAGTAGGAGTGTACCTGGATCACAAGGCAGGTACTCTGTCCTTCTACAGTGTCTCTGACACAATGACCCTCCTCCACAGAGTCCAGACCACATTCACTCAGCCCCTCTATCCTGGGTTTGGGATTGGATATTTTCCATTTTTCTATGGTACTGTGGAGCTGGTTAAACTGTAAACTGATTTATTATTAATTAAAATTCAATACAATGTTTTAATCTTGTACATTTCCATGAATCATGATGTCTGGTGTTAATGTATATTGGTTGTCATTCAGAAACATTGATATGTTTTCTCAGTTGGTTTTCTGTCTCTATGTAATTCTCCTCAGTATCATTGATCAGCGTGTTGGCTCGGTCCTAATTGATGTGTTCTCTGTCACCTGGAGCTGCATGGAAAATGGTCCAGGAACTAAAGGACAATTCAGGACTAGTCAGCCCACTACAAGCTGGTATCACTTACTTTCTACTAAACTATATGGTCTGGTTTCCCAGACACAGATGAATCCTAGTCCTGGACTAAACAGTATGTTCAATGTAGATGTCCAGGAAACCGGCCCTAAATGTGTCATCTTTCATCCTCCCATACTGCTCAGTCCAGCAACATTAAACCTGTCCAGCAGGTGGTGCTGTTGACCAAACAATAAAACCAGCAGATATCTTGACTTGCCACTCAGTATATCAGTAATGTTCAGAATAGTACTTTAATATCATTGGAGATTGATGGTCTTTTTAATCCACTATCCAGAGTCAGGAACAGATGAAGTTAGGTCTGCTACTGTTCAGTGATTAAATATGATTTATGGTGATGGGAAATAATAAAAAACACTCAACTTCATCTAGTAATAGTTTTCCTTTGTTATTTATTCCAAGGTGTGTCTTTAACTTGTAAATGTATTGTGTGGAGGTGAGCTAGTGGTGTGGCTGATAGAATAGAATGAAAAGGGAGGATGGGAGGAAGAGGGGAGGAGTGAAGGGCTGTTCAAGAAACCAGATGAGGAAGATGTTCAGGGGAATTACTGTCTCTGTTCCAAATGGTTCCCTATTCCCTATGTAGTGCACTATGGTGCTTCTGACCAGATCTAAAGTAGTGTTCTACGTAGGGAATAGGGTGCAGATTTATTACAATATCATGCTTTAGTGTTTGGCACAACAATATATTAGATCTCCACCCCCGAATTCCTGTCTGTCATCCCCCGGTTCGGTTAAGACTTCCTCTCATTGAATTGGGCCTCATTCTAAATGGTCACTTTGTATTGATAGTCCATACTGGTCTTTACTATGGTTCTACATACAGTACCTGTATTGATAGTCCATACTTGTCTTTACTATGGTTCTACATACAGTATCTGTATTGATAGTCCATACTGGTCTTTACTATGGTTCTACATACAGTACCTGTATTGATAGTCCATACTGGTCTTTACTATGGTTCTACATACAGTATCTGTATTGATATTCCATAATGTTCTTTACTATGGTTCTACATACAGTACCTGTATTTATATTCCATACTGGTCTTTACTATGGTTCTACATACAGTACCTGTATTGATAGTCCATACTGGTCTTTACTATGGTTCTACGGACCTGAAAGAGACTGCAGTGTACTCCAGTCTCCAGCAGGGGGCAGTAAAACCATATGGACCTGAAAGGGACTGCAGTGTGCTCCAGTCTCCAGCAGGGGGCAGTAAAACCATATGGACCTGAAAGGGACTGCAGTGTGCTCCAGTCTACAGCAGGGGGCAGTAAAACCCTATGGACCTGAACGGGACTGCAGTGTGCTCCAGTCTCCAACAGGGGACAGTAAAACCCTATGGACCTGAAAGGGGCTGCAGTGTTCTCCAGTCTCCAGCAGGGGGCAGTAAAACCCTATGGACCTGAAAGGAACTGCAGTGTGCTCCAGTCTCCAGCAGGGGGCAGTAAAACCCTGTGGACCTGAATGGGACTGCAGTGTGCTCCAGTCTCCAGCAGGGGGCAGTAAATCCCTATGGACAGAGGGGCGGCAGCAGCTCGGGACAGAGGGGCGGCAGCAGCTCGGGACAGAGGGGCGGCAGCAGCTCGGGACAGAGGAGGGGCAGCTGCTCGGGACAGAGGGGCAGCTGCTTGGGCGGCCCCTGGCTGACTGGCGGCACTGGCGGCCCCTGGCTGACTGGCGGCACTGGCGGCCCCTGGCTGACTGGCGGCACTGGCGGCCCCTGGCTGACTGGCGGCACTGGCGGCCCCTGGCTGACTGGCGGCACTGGCTGACTGGCGGCACTGGCGGCCCCTTGCTGACTGGCGGCACTGGCGGCTCCTGGCAGATGGGCGGCACTGGCGGCTCCTGGCAGACGGGCGGCACTGGCGGCTCCTGGCAGACGGGCGGCACTGGCGGCGCTGGGCAGACGGGCGGCACTGGCGGCGCTGGGCGGCACTGGGCAGACGGGCGGCACTGGCGGCGCTGGGCAGACGGGCGGCACAGGCGGCGCTGGGCAGACGGGCGGCACAGGCGGCGCTGGGCAGACGGGCGGCACAGGCGGCGCTGGAGAGGAGGAAGGCTCTGGAAGCGCCGGACTGAGTAGCTCTCGTAGCGCCGAACAGGCGGGAGACTCCGGCAGCGCTGGAGAGGAGGAAGCCCCTGTAAGGATGGGCCGGAGAGACAGCCTGGTACGGGGGGCTGCCACCGGAGGGCTGGTGCGTGGAGGTGGTGACGGATAGACCGGGCCGTGCAGGCGCACTGGAGCTCTTGAGCACCGAGCCTGCCCAACCTTACCCGGTTGAATGGTCCCGGTCGCCCTGCCAGTGCGGCGAGGTGGAATAGCCCGCACTGGGCTATGCAGGCGAACCGGGGACACCGTGCGCAAGGCTGGTGCCATGTAAGCCGGCCCAAGGAGACGCACTGGAGACCAGATGCATAGAGCCGGCTTCATGGCACTTGGCTCGATACCCACTCTAGCCCGGCCGATACACCGGAGCTGGAATGTACCGCACCGGGCTGTGCACCCGCACTGGGGACACCGTGCGCTCCACAGCATAACACGGTGCCTGCCCGGTCTCTCTAGCCCCCCGGTAACCACAGGAAGTTGGCTCAGGTCTCCTACCTGGCGTAGCCATACTCCCTGTGAGCCCCCCTCCAATAAATGTTTGGGGCTGACTCTCGGGCTTCCATCCGCTCTGCCGTGCTAGTTCCTCATAATGCCGCCTCTCTGCTTTTGCTGCCTCCAGCTCGGCCTTGGGGCGGCAATATTCTCTTGGCTCTGCCCAGGGTCCTTTTCCGTCTAGAATCTCCTCCCAAGTCCATCTCTCCAAATAGTGCAGCCTCTCCCACTGCTGCTGCTGCTGCTCCTGCTGCTGCTTTTTCCATTGCCCATTACCACGCCGCTTGGTCCTGTTGTGGTGGGTGATTCTGTAATGACGTTCGTCTGTAGGAGGAGAAGCGGACCAAAAAGCAGTGTGGTGGTTACTCATGTTCTTTAATTAGTGGAAAACTGAACGATACATGAAATAACTTAAATCTACAAAACAACAAACGGAACGTGAAAACCTATACAGCCTATCCTGTGACAACAAACACAGAGACAGGAACAATCACCCACAAACACACAGTGAAACCCAGGCTACCTAAGTATGATTCTCAATCAGAGACAACTAATGACACCTGCCTCTGATTGAGAACCATACTAGGCCGAAAACATAGAAATGCCCCAAAACATAGAAAAACAAACATAGACTGCCCACCCAACTCACGCCCTGACCATACTAAATAAATACAAAACAACGGAAAATCAAGGTCAGAACGTGACAGATATGGTAAGAGTCAATGTGCAGGGGTTTAGGTTCGTTAGGTTAGTTTAACATGATAAATTATGGTAAGAGTCAATGTGCAGGGGTTTAGGTTAGTTTAACATGATAAAATATGGTAGGAGTCAATGTGCAGGGGTTTAGGTTAGTTAGGTTAGATTAACATGATAAAATAACAGATATGGTAAGAGTCAATGTGCAGGGGTTTAGGTTCGTTAGGTTAGTTTAACATGATAAAATAACAGATATGGTAGGAGTCAATGTGCAGGGGTTTAGGTTCGTTAGGTTAGTTTAACATGATAAAATATGGTAGGAGTCAATGTGCAGGGGTTTAGGTTTGTTAGGTTAGTTTGCACATGTAGGTAGGGGGGGAAGTGACTTTGCATAGGTAATACACAGTTTGTAGCAGCAGTGTACAAAACACTGCAAACAGCAAACTTAATGATGGTGTTGGAGTCGTGCCTGGCCACGCAGTTGTGGGTGAACAGGGAGTACAGGAGGGGACTGAGCACGCACCCCTTAGGCTGCAGATTCTTTCAAACAATTAATCATAAGATTTACAACAATGGAGTAGTTAACCGATCCGAATCCTTTTCTAGAAACTACTTCCTCTCCTCTATATGACAGTTAGTGTGTAGAAACAGAGTATAGAAACTACTTCCTCTCCTCTATATGACAGTTAGTGTGTAGAAACAGAGTATAGAAACTACTTCCTCTCCTCTATATGACAGTTAGTGTGTAGAAACAGAGTATAGAAACGACTTCCTCTCCTCTATATGACAGTTAGTGTGTAGAAACAGAGTATAGAAACTACTTCCTCTCCTCTATATGACAGTTAGTGTGTAGAAACAGAGTATAGAAACTACTTCCTCTCCTCTATATGACAGTTAGCAGATGTGTAGAAACAGAGTATAGAAACTACTTCCTCTCCTCTATATGACAGTTAGTGTGTAGAAACAGAGTATAGAAACTACTTCCTCTCCTCTATATGACAGTTAGTGTGTAGAAACAGAGTATAGAAACTACTTCCTCTCCTCTATATGACAGTTAGTGTGTAGAAACAGAGTATAGAAACTACTTCCTCTCCTCTATATGACAGTTAGTGTGTAGAAACAGAGTATAGAAACTACTTCCTCTCCTCTATATGACAGTTAGTGTGTAGAAACAGAGTATAGAAACGACTTCCTCTCCTCTATATGACAGTTAGTGTGTAGAAACAGAGTATAGAAACTACTTCCTCTCCTCTATATGACAGTTAGTGTGTAGAAACAGAGTATAGAAACTACTTCCTCTCCTCTATATGACAGTTAGTGTGTAGAAACAGAGTATAGAAACTACTTCCTCTCCTCTATATGACAGTTAGCAGATGTGTAGAAACAGAGTATAGAAAAGCTTGTCTGTTCAGATTGCTGACGTTGACGAAGGCTCACACTCTTCTCTGTTTATTCCTGCCCGTTTCTATAGAGATGAATTCCTTCAGATAGAACTGAAAACGGGATGTGTCACACGGTCGTAACCCAAACGGCTCTTAGCTGTGCGGCCTTGTGACTAAGTCACACAAAGACACGCCTGAATCAGTGAAGAAATACAAGCACATAACAAGACAATTCTCTAAGGTTAATTCAACATATCAGGTCTAATCTAAATATAATTTTTTCCACCATTGCAGCCCATCAGGAAGTCCATGATCCAGTTGCAGAGGGAGGTGTTTAGTCCCAGGCTCCTTAGCTTAGTGAGGAGCTTTGTGAGCACTATGGTGTTGAACGCTGAGCTGTAATCAATGAACAGCATTCAGCATTCTCATGTAACTGATCCTGTTGTCCAGGTGGGAAAGGGCAGTGTAGAGTGCCATTGGGATTGCGTCATCTGTGGATCTGTTGGGGCAGTATGTGAATTGGAGAGGGTCTAGGGTTTCCAGGATGATGCTGTTGATGTCTGATTTGATTTCAATAGGGGCACCTATATACCACACCTATGTGTGCAGTCCTTTGAGTGTTCACAATGTTTTTAAAAATTAAAGACAGCGGTAGGAAAAGTACCCAATTGTCATACTTATGTAAAAGTAAAGATACCTTATAAGACAATGACTCAAGTAAAAGTGAAAGTCACCCAGTAAAATACTATTTGAGTAAAAGTCTAAAAGTAAAAGTATTTGTTTTTAAATATACTTAGGTATCATAAGTAAATGTAATTGGTAACATATTAATAATTTCAAATGTCTTATAATCCATTGGAGAATAAAGAAGTGAGAGCATAGATCTCAGAGATATCCTATTGGCTAATGTAGCAGTAAGCCCTTAAGGATCAGACCCTTTTTTCAATTTTCGGCCTAAAATAACAAACCCAAATTTAACTTCTTGTAGCTCAGGACCTGAAGCAAGGATATGTATATTATTGATACCATTTGAAAAGAAACAATTTAAAGTTTGTGGAAATTAATGTAGGAAAATATAACACATTAGATCTGGTAAAATATCATACAAAGAAAAAAAATATTTGACATGCAAGAGAAAGGCCATAATGTACTATTCCAGTATAGGCGCAATTTAGATGTGGCCACTTGATGGCATCAGTGTATGTGCAACATTTTACACTGATCCAATGAACCATTGCATTTCTGTTCAAAATGTTGTATCAAGACAAATGTGCCAAATTGGTTTAATAATACATTTTCAAGTTCATAACTGTGCACTCTCCTCAAACAATGGCATGGTATTCTTTCACTGTAATAGCTGCTGTAAATTGGACAGTGCAGTTCAGTTATATTAACAAGAAATTAAGCTTTCAGGCCATATCAGACATGTCTATGTCCTGGGAAATGTTCTTGTTACTTACAACCTCATGCTAATCTCATTAGCCTACGTTAGCTCAATAGTCCCATGGGGAGGGGGGCGGTCCTGTAGAGGATAACTTCCATCTTCAACTGTGTTAAGGGAATTTTTTATCAATGATGACTAATTATGTACACATTTCAATCAGGACTGACTAGTCCAAATGCTATTATGTACTGTACATATATGAATTTTCTCTCTTGCTCCCATTCCCAATTATATATAATATAGTCAGGAGTTTAGTAACAATGACGGTCTGTTACTTTGCACAAATGAATTAACTATCTCCAGATGGCAGGGATGGACTATCTCCAGACTGTCTAGAATGCTGATTTACAAGGACTGACCTTGGCTTCAGGCGAGGAGGGAAGGCTCGAGAACTATAGGGCCTCTCTACCGGTGTCATGAAGAGATAGAACATTTAGAAAACGCTGACGTCATTTTCAGTTTATAACCTGTGGAAAAATGTGTATGTACCAGTACTCTCTTGAATTAAACGCTGTTACCTGACTTTTAAGACCGGGGCTCTGTCTATTCTTATAAAATATAGGGACTTACAAGCCCTTCAAATGCATTGACAGAGTAATTAATTCTGATTGGGAAATAATACCGAGGAATTTAGAATTCCTTTAAGTAGTACAAAACAGTAGAAAATATCCTGATGAAAATTCTGGTTCTTTCAATCATATTTAATTTGAATGATTAGGATCCTTTATCCGATACCAATGGTGATATCTACTCTTACTGGGGTCTTTACAATGTGTACTGGACAAAAACAAACGCAACAGGCAACAATTTCAAAGGTTTTACTGAGTTGCAGTTCATATAAGGAAATCAGTCAATTGAAAATAAACTCATTAAGGCCCAAATCTCTAGATTTCACATGACTGGACAGAGGTGCCCAGTGGGGAGCCAGACAGAAATACTCCTCGGATTTTCTATCCCGTTTGCATTGATGTCAGTGATAATAGAGTGCTCAGTACCAGGCAGTTTGGTAGGCTACTAATGACCATCAGCAGCATCAGACCATGGAGAAGCCTAGTTACATGTGGAGTTTAACTGCAGTCATGACTCGTGATGGTGTGGTGGTAATATGGTCACCATAACAGCCCTGATTGTGGAGTAAATACATTGTTATTGATCGTTTTCTCCACAGCCATTAAACTCACAGCCATTAAACCCACAGCCATTAAACTCACAGCCATTAAACTCACAGCCATTAAACCCACAGCCATTAAACTCACAGCCATTAAACTCACAGCCATTAAACTCACAGCCATTAAACTCACAGCCATTAAACTCACAGCCATTAAACCCACAGCCATTAAACCCACAGCCATTAAACCCACAGCCATTAAACCCACAGCCATTAAACCCACAGCCATTAAACCCACAGCCATTAAACTCACAGCCATTAAACTCACAGCCATTAAACTCACAGCCATTAAACCCACAGCCATTAAACCCACAGCCATTAAACCCACAGCCATTAAACCCACAGCCATTAAACCCACAGCCATTAAACCCACAGCCATTAAACTCACAGCCATTAAACCCACAGCCATTAAACTCACAGCCATTAAACTCACAGCCATTACGTGTTTTAACCTTTATTTAACTAGGCAGGTCAGTTAAGAACAAATTCTTATTTACGATGACGGCCAGATGTGATACAGCCTGGATTCAAACCAGGGACTGTAGTGACACCTCTTGCACTGAGATGCAGTGCCTTAGACCCCTGCGCCACTCGGGAGCAGCGATCTAAGGCTGAGCAGTTGAGGCATTGGAAAACCTCCCTGGTCTTTGTGGTTGAATCTGTGTTTGAATTCCACTGAGGGACCTTGCAGATACACTATATATACAGCAGTATGTGGACACCCCTTACAGATACACTATATATACAGCAGTATGTGGACACCCCTTACAGATACACTATATATACAGCAGTATGTGGACACCCCTTACAGATACACTATATATACAGCAGTATGTGGACACCCCTTACAGATACACTATATATACAACAGTATGTGGACACCCCTTACAGATACACTATATATACAACAGTATGTGGACACCCCTTCAATTGAGTGGATTTGACTATTTCAGCCACACCCGTTGCTGACGTGTATAACACCGAGCACCTAGTCATGCAATCTCCAAACACTGGCAGTACAACGGCCTTACTGAAGAGCACAGTGACTTTCAACGTGGTGCTGTCATAGGATGCCACCTTTCCAACATGTCAGTTCGTAAAATGTCTGCCCAGCTAGAACTTGTAATGGGTGTCGTCAGAAGGATGAGACCGAGGCGCAGCGTTCTTTGAGTTCCACATCATTTATTAACGAAGTGAAACTTTAGAAAAAACAAGAAAGAAAACAACGACCGAACAGCTTCGTTGTGACGAAGAAGACGAAGAAGACGAAGAAGACGAAGTCTGACCAGCTTTGTTGTGAAAACTACCTGCACACAAACAAAGAACCAGATCCCACACAGAAGGAAGGAAAAGGGCTGCCTAAGTATGATCCCCAATCAGAGACAACAATAGACAGCTCCCTCTGATTGGGAACCACATTCGGCCAGAAACTAAGAAATAAAAAACCTGGAAATAAATAACATAGAATGCCCACCCAAATCACACCCTGATCAAACCAAATAGAGACATAAAAAGGCTCTCTAAGGTCAGGGCGTGACAGCACTGCCCCGGTCAACTGTAAGTGCTGTTATTGTGAAGAGGAAATGTCTAGGAGCAACAAAGGCTCAGCCGTTAAGTGGTATGCCACATAAGCTCACAGCGAGTCTGTCCTCGGTTTGCAACACTCGCTACCGAGTTCCAAACTGTCTCTGGAAGCAGCGTCAGCACAAGAACTGTTTGTCGGGAGCTTCTTGAAATGGGCTTCAATGGCTGAGCAGCCGCACACAAGCTATGAGCAATGCCAAGAGTCGGCTGGAGTGGTGTAAAGCTCGCCGCCATTGGACTCTGGAGCAGTGGAAACGGGTTCTCTGGAGTGATGAACCACGTACAATCTGGTTTTGGAGGATGCCAGGAGAACACTACCTGCCCCAATACATAGCGCAAACTGTAAAGTTTGGTGGAGGAGGAATATTGTTCTGGGGCTGTTTTTTTCATGGTTCGGGCCCCTTAGTTCTAGTGAAGGGTCATCTTAATGCTACAGTATACACATCAAATCAAATCAAATTTTCTTAGTCACTTGCATTGAATACAATACCTTACAGTGAAATGCTGACTTACTAGCCCCTAACCAATAATGCATTTAAAAAAATACGGATAAGTATAAGAAATAAAAGTAACAAGTAATTAAAGGGCAACAGTAAAATAACAATAGTGAGACTATATACAGGGTATTACGGTACAGAGTCAATGTGGAGGCTATATACAGGGTATTACGGTACAGAGTCAATGTGGAGGCTATATATAGGGTATTACGGTACAGAGTCAATGTGGAGGCTATATACAGGGTATTACGGTACAGAGTCAATGTGGAGGCTATATACAGAGTATTACGGTACAGGGGGGTACCGGTACAGAGTCAATGTGAGACTATAGACAGAGGATACCGGTACAGGGGGGTACCGGTACAGAGTCAATGTGAGACTATATACAGAGGATACCGGTACAGGGGGGTACCGGTACAGAGTCAATGTGAGGCTATATACAGAGGATACCGGTACAGGGGGGTACCGGTACAGAGTCAATGTGAGACTATATACAGAGGATACCGGTACAGGGGGGTACCGGTACAGGGGGGTACCGGTACAGAGTCAATGTGAGACTATATACAGAGGATACCGGTACAGGGGGGTACCGGTACAGAGTCAATGTGAGACTATATACAGAGGATACCGGTACAGGGGGGTACCGGTACAGAGTCAATGTGAGACTTTATACAGAGGATACCGGTACAGGGGGGTACCGGTACAGAGTCAATGTGGAGGCTATATACAGAGGATACCGGTACAGGGGGGTACCGGTACAGAGTCAATGTGAGACTATATACAGAGGATACCGGTACAGGGGGGTACCGGTACAGAGTCAATGTGAGACTATATACAGAGGATACCGGTACAGGGGGGTACCGGTACAGAGTCAATGTGAGACTATATACAGGGGGGTACCGGTACAGAGTCAATGTGAGACTATATACAGAGGATACCGGTACAGGGGGGTACCGGTACAGAGTCAATGTGAGACTATATACAGAGGATACCGGTACAGGGGGGTACCGGTAAAGAGTCAATGTGAGACTATATACAGGGGGGTACCGGTACAGGGGGGTACCGGTACAGAGTCAATGTGAGACTATATACAGAGGATACCGGTACAGGGGGGTACCGGTACAGAGTCAATGTGGAGGCTATATACAGAGGATACCGGTACAGGGGGGTACCGGTACAGAGTCAATGTGAGACTATATACAGAGGATACCGGTACAGGGGGGTACCGGTACAGAGTCAATGTGAGACTATATACAGAGGATACCGGTACAGGGGGGTACCGGTACAGAGTCAATGTGAGACTATATACAGGGGGGTACCGGTACAGAGTCAATGTGAGACTATATACAGAGGATACCGGTACAGGGGGGTACCGGTACAGAGTCAATGTGAGACTATATACAGAGGATACCGGTACAGGGGGGTACCGGTACAGAGTCAATGTGAGACTATATACAGGGGGGTACCGGTACAGGGGGGTACCGGTACAGAGTCAATGTGAGACTATATACAGAGGATACCGGTACAGGGGGGTACCGGTACAGAGTCAATGTGCGGGGGCACCGGTTAGTTGATTTAGTATGTACTGTACATGTAGGTAGAGTTATTAATGTGACTATGCAATATAGACAACAGAGAGTAGCAGCGGTGTAAAAGAGGGGGAGAGGGGGGCAATGGAAATAGTCTGGGTAGCCATTTGATGTTCAGGATTCTTATGGCTTGGAGGTAGAAGCTGTTTAGAAGCCTCTTGGACCTAGACTTGGCGCTCCGGTACCGCTTTCTGTGCGGTAGCAGAGAGAACAGTCTATGACTAGGGTGGCTGGAGTCTTTGAACATTTTTAGGGCCTTCCTCTGACACCGCCTGGTATAGAGGTCCTGGATGGCAGGAAGCTTGGCCCCAGTTATGTACTGGGACGTTCGCACTACCCTCTGTAGTGCCTTTGCGGTCGGAGGCCGAGCAGTTGCCGTACCAGGCAGAGATGAAACCATACTCTCGATGGTGCAGCTGTATAACTTTTTGAGGATCTGAGGACCCATGCCAAATCCTTTCAGTGTCCTGAGGGGGAATAGGTTTTGTCGTGCCCTCTTCACGACTGTCTTGGTGTGCTTGGACCATGTTAGTTTGTTGGTGATGTGGAAGCCAAGGAACTTGAAGCTCGCAACCTGCTCCACTGCAAACCCCATCGATGAGAATAAGGGGCGTGCTCGGCCTCTTTTTCCTGTAGTCCACAATCATCTCCTTTGTCTTGATTTCAATGACATTCTAGATAATTCTTCCAACTAAATTGCTTCCAACTTTGTGACAACAGTTTGAGAAAGGCCCTTTTCCTGTTTCAGCATGACAATTCCCCGTGCACAAAGCCAGGTCCATTCAGAAATGTTTTGTTGAGATCGGTGTGGAAGAACTTGACTGTCCTACACAGAGCCCTGACCTCAACCACATTGAACACCTATGGAATGCCGACTGCAAGCCAGGCCTAAAAAAATATTTCAATTTAATCAATTAAAAATTCAGGCTGTAAAACAACTAAATGTGGAAAAGGTCAAGAGGTGTGCATCGTTTCTGAAGGGTACTTTATGCAAAAATGTAGCCTCGGAAATAGCATAAAGATGCAATGCTCATTTCCTGTCACTGTTCCTGTCACGCCCTGGCCACAGAGAGGCTTTTATTCTCTATTTTGGTTAGGCCAGTGTGTGACTAGGGTGGGCATTTTATGTTCCTTTTTCTATGTTTTTGTATTTCTCCGTTTTTTGGTTCTCAATCAGGGACAGCTGTCTATCGTTGGGTTTTGTGGGTAGTAAATTTCTGTTCAGTGTGTGTTGCACCTGACGGAGCTGTTTTCTCTTTGTTGTTTTGCCTTTTAGTGTTTCGATTAAACATGACGAACACTACGCTGCGCTTTGGTCCTGAAGATTACAATTGTGTTATTTTAATGCCTGATCTATTATGTGAAGTATATTGTGATTTTAGAAATAAAGTTTGCTCTATCAGGAGACTGAACAGGCAGGAAGAAACACGCATCCACACACCACCCCCACATCCTGTTTGATCACCTGATCAAGCTGATAAAAACCCCAAACCCAAAGTGAACCATCGAGTGAGTATTTGTAACATTTGCGGAGGTGGAGTAAAACATGGGGGTAAGATTAACTAATTGATTAACTAATTGATTAACTAATTGATTAACTAATTGATTAACTAATTTTGAGCATTTTTTAAAATAAAATTTAACTGAGGAGGTAACGTTTATATTCTAATTATAGTAGTAATTAGAATATAGGTTATCAAAATATCATAAACACTGTTTTCTGCAGTCTTTCTAGAAATGGTGCTGTTAAAGATATTGCTTGTGTTTGTCGTCTTATGACTGCATGGGAAGATTGAAAAATCATGTCACTCACTTCCTCTTCATGTTTAATGTAGAAACAAAGTTAAATCAATTTCAGGTAAATTAATTGGGCCTCTTGTTTTTATTGAATATTAACGATATGAGATGCTTGTTCTTGACGTGTTATTCTTTATGCAGATGACTCTACACGTCTGGTGTCTCACAAAAGTAAAACTATGTTGGAGAGAAATACTTAGCACAGAGCTGACTAACATTAGCAAATGGCTTGGAGATAATAAGCTATCTCTGCACTGAGGCAATTATTTTTGGATCCCAAACATAAATTGTGTAGGTCGTCTGAAATCAGAGTGGAGTTAGGGGGTGAGGTGCTGACTACTAAAACCTCTGTTAGCTACTTGGGATGTATCCTTGATGGAATCTTGGGAGGTGTGAGGTGTGAGAGAAGGTTAATGCCAGGACTAAGTTTTTGGTTAGAAAGTCCAAGCTACTTGATAAGGACTCCATGAAAGCTACTGCCCTCATTCAATGCCGTTTTGACTATGCTAGTACGTCCTGGTTTGTGGGCTTATCTAAATTTAAAATCAAATCCAATTTTATTTGTCACATACACATGGTTAGCAGATGTTAATGCGAGTGTAGCAAAATGCTTGTGATTCTAGACCATGCAGTTATATCTAACAATGAAGGGGAAGCTCTCTTGTCCACAATGGAAATAAGTCCCAGACTTTCTGTGTTATCCTCCATGATCTAATAATGGAAATAAGTCCAAGACTTTGTGTGTTATCCTCCATGATCTAATAATGGAAATAAGTCCCAGACTTTGTGTGTTATCCTCCATGATCTAATAATGGAAATAAGTCCCAGACTGTATTGTGTGTTATCCTCCATGATCTAATAATGGAAATAAGTCCCAGACTGTATTGTGTGTTATCCTCCATGATCTAATAATGGAATTAAGTCCCAGACTTTGTGTATTATCCTCCATGATCTAATAATGGAAATAAGTCCCAGACTGTATTGTGTGTTACCCTCAATGATTTTATTAATGTGCATGTATGGCTTTTTCAAGTTTTATGTGTGCTTGTTTTTTAAAATGGTCAAATTAGTAAACTAAACGAACTAAACTAAACTAATTCTGGTCTTTTTATTCATTTTTTTCAGGACAATGAAGATGAAAAGGAACATTTTGGCTTTAAAGTAAATGTTGAGGAAAACGGCAATAAAAAATGTATCAATATGATTATGAAGTACGGTTTACAAAATAAACAAATAACAATTAATATTGCTAAAATAAATTTTTCCAAGGTTTTTTCGAAAGTTAATTGTAAACGCAAATTAGACTTTATTGGTGCTTTTAATGAAAATACTGTATTTAAAAAAAATTTTCTCCTGAAACAAGATAACAAAATTGAAGAAAGTAACTATGTGATTTACATCAATAGTTTGTATGATTATGTAAACGTAATCATCTATTTCTGGGAAAATCAGGAAAAAATAAATTTAACAGACCCCATTTATATAATTTCAGGGCGTTATATTTCTTTAATGGATAAGACTGACTTCTATATTAAAACTGAGCTCAGAATTAATGATAAAGATATTGAGCTTGCTATTAAGGAAGGCAAACTTAACGTATCTGATATTGTAATTAAAGGAAAACATTTAAATCATGTCCCATATAGTACATTAGATACTGAGGTATCGAATAACCTAGATTTCGGTATTGCTCTCACTGATATAATCTTTGGAAATCAGGAAAAGCTTATTTGGATAACTAATCATTTTGACATCACTGCTTTAGTTGCGGTTTCATTTTCAGAGGTAATCAGAAATCCTGTGATGGTATTTATTAACCTAATTGCATTGACGATGGATTCCTTACATGTTTGGAATGACTTCCACCGGCACCTGCCACCTCTAGCTGGGGGAACGTGGAGTACTGTCCCAAATTTATGAAACGACTAAACCTTTTTTTTTCAAAAACAGTTTCTGAAACATTTTCTGAAATGATTTGAACATGGATTTTCTTTGATAAATTTAATTCATTTGAAAAAGTTGTCCTTCATGGAAAGGGCGGGTGGTGGAGGGTCCAAATAAATAAAACATATATCTATATAAAATCTAATAAAAACCTACAAAAACATAAAATGTAATAAAATATCAACAAATTCATCTTCATTATCCCCCACGTTGCTCCACCTCCTTGTGGGAGGAGCCAGGCGGAGCCACGGATCAGGTAAGTTCAGATTCTTCTCCAGTGATGTCAACGTGATATTATCTCTGTTACACTGAACACATATCCTACATCTAGAGGAAGTTGATTTACAAACAGCAGAATGTTCTGTAGGTGTTCTGATTGGGGTGATTGTGTGTTCCAGCTTCCAGATCTAGAGGAAGTTGATTTACAAACAGCAGAATGTTCTGTAGGTGTTCTGATTGGGGTGATTGTGTGTTCCAGCTTCCAGATCTAGAGGAAGTTGATTTACAAACAGCAGAATGTTCTGTAGGTGTTCTGATTGGGGTGATTGTGTGTTCCAGCTTCCAGATCTAGAGGAAGTTGATTTACAAACAGCAGAATGTTCTGTAGGTGTTCTGATTGGGGTGATTGTGTGTTCCACCTTCCACTGCCAACAAGGATCACAACTTCTTAACCCATTACATTGGTGTCAACCATACTTTTATTCAGTCTAATCCAGAGAACCCAGTTATACCTGTTGTAAATTATGTTTTTTATTAACAAACTGCCTGAAGTTTCCAGACATATATTTTAGAGTTTATTGACAAACTGTGTCTGAAGTTTCCAGACATATATTTTAGAGTTTATTAACAGTTGGTAATAAATCAGTATTTCTGATGTTTTTCTTGTTTTGTTTGTTCATCCTGTTTTGACCTCCAGACTCCTCCATCTCATCCCACCAACTCTGTCAGTCCACCAGGCCACACCAGTAACAGCCATATCTTCACGTCACAAAGCTTCAGTACCATCTGAATGCGTTGTAAGTCTTGTACAGCACTTGGTATTCATCACTGTTGAGATAATGTTACAGCTGATGACATTTCCAACCTAACCAACCAACCAGCAAAATTAAGGCAGTTATACATTTTAAAACATTACTATACATTCACAACAGATTTCACAACATATAAAGTGTGTCCTCAGGCCTCTACCCTACTACCACATATCTATGTGTGTATGTTATCATGTGTTTGTATGTGTGTCTGTGCCTACGTTTGTGTTACTTCACAGTCCCCAGTGTTCCATAAGGTGAATTTGTATATGTTTTTTTTAAAAATCTGATTCTAACTGCTGCATCAGTTACCTGATGTGGAATAGAGTTCCATGTAGTCATG
Organism: Oncorhynchus mykiss; assembly: GCF_013265735.2. Classification (NCBI taxonomy): domain Eukaryota; kingdom Metazoa; phylum Chordata; class Actinopteri; order Salmoniformes; family Salmonidae; genus Oncorhynchus; species Oncorhynchus mykiss. The sequence goes on from NW_023493662.1 coordinate 446,821, forward strand.
GCTCTATGTAGTACTGTGGAATAGAGTTCCATGTAGTCATGGCTCTATGTAGTACTGTGGAATAGAGTTCCATGTAGTCATGGCTCTATGTAGTACTGTGCACCTCCCATAGTCTGTTCTGGACTTGGGGACTGTGAAGAGACCTCTGGTGGCATGTCTTGTGGGGTATGTATGGGTGTCTGAGCTGTGTGTTAGTAGTTTAAACATACCTCTGGTGGCTTGTCTTGTGGGGTATGTATGTGTGTCTGAGCTGTGTGTTAGTAGTTTAGACAGACCTCTGGTGGCTTGTCTTATGGGGTATGTATGGGTGTCTGAGCTGTGTGCCAGTAGTTTAAACAGACAGCTTGGTACCTTCAACATGTCAATGCTTCTCACAGATACAAGTAGTGATGAACTCAATCTCTCTTCCACTTTGAGCCAGGAGAGATTGACATACATATCATTGATGTTATCTCTCTGTGTACATCCAAGGGCCAGCCATGCTGCCCTGTTCTGAGACAATTGTAATTCTCCTAAGACCCTCTTAATGGCACCTGAACACACTACTGAACAGTAGTCCAAGTGTGACAAAACTAGGGCCTGTAGGACCTGCCTTGTTGATAGTGCTGTTAAGAAGGTAGAAACTAGGGCCTGTAGGACCTGCCTTGTTGATAGTGTTGTTAAGAAGGTAGAAACTAGGGCCTGTAGGACCTGCCTTGTTGATAGTGTTGTTAAGAAGGTAGAAACTAGGGCCTGTAGGACCTGCCTTGTTAAGAAGGTAGAAACTAGGGCCTGTAGGACCTGCCTTGTTGATAGTGTTGTTAAGAAGGTAGAAACTAGGGCCTGTAGGACCTGCCTTGTTGATAGTGTTGTTAAGAAGGTAGAGCAGCACTTTATTATAGACAAGACTTCTCCCCATCTTAGCTACTGTTGTATCAATACGTTTAGACCATGACAGTTTACAATCCATCAACTTCAAGCAGTTTAGTCTCCTCAACTTGCTCAATTTCCACATTATTCATTACAAGATGTAGTTGAGGTTTAGGGTTTAGTGAATGATTTGTCCCAAATACAATGCTGTTAGTTTTAGAAATATTTAGGACTAACTTATTCCTTGCCACCAACTCTGAAACTAACTGCAGCTCTTTCGTTCAGGAAGCACCATCCAGCCTCCTGTTGCAACCTCATTGTGAAACAGCATTGACCCGTGATCACCACCAACCAGAGCTCCACAGCAGTTGCCTTGGACACCCAGTGAAACAGCACTGACCCGTGATCACCACCAACCAGGGATCCACAGTGGTAGCCTTGGACACCCAGGCTTCACTCAAGATCAACAAAAGGACATTTGGAAGGATCCCATTGAGCAAAGTAAACAACGATATGTTTTTTAATGTCTTTTGCTCGTAGGGATGACTTCCCGAGAGAGCACACCAGGCAGCATGGAGCACTTTGATGTGATTGGCTGTTCAGCAGGAAGTTTCATCTGGCTACACAGACGGGATGATGAATCTGACAGAGAATGTTTTTTTTAAATAAATATTATAAAAAGATGGAAAGTACAGAATGACTCGATTGATCAATTAATAACACAACAGTTTTTTAAAATACAAGGAATAATGTGATTAGTCAAGGTACAGAGTTCCTCTGTCCAGTGTCTGTGTTCTTTTGCCCATCTGAATCTTTTATGGGCCAGTCTGAGATATGGCTTTTTCGGTGTAACTCTGCCTGGACGGCCAATTTGACATTTTGAAGTGACCCCAAACGTTTGAACGGTAGTGTCCACTACCAGTCAAAAGGTTTGGACACACCTACTCATTCAATTAAAAAAAATAAACAACTATTTTCTACACTGTAGAATAATAGTGGAGACATCAAAACTATGAAATAACACATATGGAATCATGTCGTAACCAAACAAGTGTTAATCAAATCAAAATATGTTTTATATTATAGATTCTTCAAGGTAGCCACCCTTTTTCCTTGATCTATTAGATGCTATAGACTATGTTCAGTTTAGTATAGGAGCTTAGTATAGGAGTTTAGTATAGGAGTTTAGTATAGGAGTTCAGTATAGGAGCTTAGTATAGGAGTTTAGTATAGGAGTTTAGTATAGGAGCTTAGTATAGGAGTTTAGTATAGGAGCTTAGTATAGGAGTTTAGTATAGGAGTTTAGTATAGGAGTTTAGTATAGGAGCTTAGTATAGGAGCTTAGTATAGGAGTTTAGTATAGGAGTTTAGCATAGGAGTTTATTATAGGAGTTTATTATAGGAGCTTAGTATAGGAGTTTAGTATAGGAGTTTAGTATAGGAGTTTAGTATAGGAGTTTAGTATAGGAGCTTAGTATAGGAGTTTAATATTGGAGTTTAATATTGGAGTTTAGCATAGGAGTTTCGAGATGGTAACGAGCAAATAAGGCATATTGCTGTGCACATATGGAGGAGTGAGGAGTGAAACTATAGCTTAACCACTTCCCCTCTTCAGGGTTGGTTCCTCCCTTCCGCGTTCTCTCCCCGCAGCTGGTCTAGGTATGTGGTTAAACTGTGGTCAAGTACATCGAATAGAGATAAACTTGAGGAACAGAATAGACCTGTGTGGTTTCCAATCATCTTTGCTTCTGAGCAACTTGGTCACACGGCATAAGACAAAGAGCCTCTGAGAGTGACCACAGTTCTTCAGACCATCCTGTCCTTTTCGTATCTTCCAAGTGCACATCTGTGTGGAGATATGAAGAGAACAGAGGCTAGCTTGGTAGAGAAAGGAATAACAGACCTGTCGTTATCACTTGTTTGTGCGCTATGACCTCACAGACCCGATACACATAAGCACAAGAAGGAAACAAGGTAGAATATGATGCTCCCATCTGACAGGGAGAGGTGGAGCCAACCATGAATAAACTGTTTTGTGTTTTCTGTATTATTGGGCTCTCAATGATCACCTACGGGAGGTCCTTGACCAGCTCCATTATTGATCACCTACGGGAGGTCGTTGACCAGCTCCATTATTGATCACCTACGGGAGGTCCTTGACTACCACAGTATTTTACGCAAGATTTTCTGCGGGAGACACCATGTCACCATGACATCTTGCTAAATATGGTCCCTTACGGCTATTCTTCAATGGAAATGCGTAAAAAGACGTCACAATGCTGTAGACACCTTAGGGAATACGTGGAAAACGTAAGCTTATTCGTAGCTCATTCACAACCATATAAGGAATCATTGGCATGAAGCGGTTTCAAAAAATGCGGCACTTCCTGGTTTGATTTTTATCTGGGTTTCGCCTGTAACATCAGTTCTGTTGCACTCACAGACTATATCTTTGCAGTTTTGGAAACGTCAGAGTGTTTTCTATCCAAAGCTGTCAATTATATGCATAGTCGAGCATCTTTTCGTGACAAAATATCTTGTTTAAAACGGGAACGTTTTTCATCCAAAAATCTAAATAGTGCCCCCTAACACTTAACTGTTTGAAGCTGGTGTACAAAACCGAAAGTAAAAGATGCAAAAACTAAAGAATGGGAAACATAGAAATAGCGTGCATAGAACTGATCTACAGCTGATTAGACTTGTTTTAAAAGAGAATGACAGATCTATAACACATATTTCTATGTGAATTCAATATTCATTGAGATTTTAAATCTCTGTTTTCAAGAGTGTTCTGGTCTAGGTAGGCAGCACCAAGTCACAATTACAGACAGACAACATGAACCACTACAAGTAATCTAGTAAAAAAAACAAATAAAAAACATTGACAGGTCAGGGAATCAGCCTCAAAATCCTTCATCAGTGATTTAAAAACACCAATCGGGACAAGTTCTTCCAGTTTAAAATTATTTTGTAAGGCGTTCCAAGATGATGGCGCAGAGCACATAAAAGCCCTTTTACCAAATTCAGTTCGGACGTTTGGAACATTTGGAACATTTGGAACATTTGGAACAGTTGGAACAGTTGGAACATTTGGAACATTTGGAACAGTTGGAACAGTTGGAACAGTTGGAACATTTGGAACATTTGGAACATTTGGAACATTTGGAACAGTTGGAACAGTTGGCAGGATAAAGTCCAGCGAACGAAGAGAGTACCCACCACATTTCTGAACCACCACATTTCTGAACAATAAAAATGCCCCCCAAAAATGGTAGTAAATCCAAAATGGCTTTGTAAATAAAAGTATACCAGTGACTGAGCCTACAATTGACTAGAGAAGGCCAGCCAACCCTGATATACAAAGTGCAGTGGTGTGTAAGGGTTTTGCAGTTTATAATACATCTCAATGGTAAAGGAGTCAATTGATCTCAAACACTGAATGGAAGCATTCATATATAAAATATCCCCATAGTCTAGTAAAGGCATAAATGTAGCAGATACTAGCCTCCTTCCAGCCTCCTCCTAGTTTCCAATTTAACCTGGTTAAATAAAGGTGAAATAAAAAAAATAAACACAGGCCTTATTCCTAAAATAAAATCCCAACTTCAACTCAAATTATTTTGTAAATTGCTGAATCTGCTGTGGTGATGACAGTAATACTCAGGATGTAGAACACAGTTATCTAGCTGCTGTGGTGATGACAGTAATACCCAGGATGTAGAACACAGTTATCTATCTGCTGTGGTGATGACAGTAATACTCAGGATGTAGAACACAGTTATTTATCTGCTGTGGTGATGACAGTAATACCCAGGATGTAGAACACAGTTATCTATCTGCTGTGGTGATGACAGTAATACCCAGGATGTAGAACACAGTTATCTATCTGCTGTGGTGATGACAGTAATACTCAGGATGTAGAACACAGTTATCTATCTGCTGTGGTGATGACAGTAATACCCAGGATGTAGAACACAGTTATTTATCTGCTGAGGTGATGACAGTAATTCCCAGGATGTAGAACACAGTTATCTATCTGCTGTGGTGATGACAGTAATACTCAGGATGTAGAACACCGTTATCTATCTGCTGCGGTGATGACAGTAATACCCAGGATGCAGAACACAGTTATCTAGCTGCTGTGGTGATGACAGTAATACCCAGGATGTAGAACACAGGTATCTAGCTGCTGTGGTGATGACAGTAATACCCAGGATGTAGAACACAGTTATCTAGCTGCTGTGGTGATGACAGTAATACTCAGGATGTAGAACACAGGTATCTATCTGCTGTGGTGATGACAGTAATACCCAGGATGTAGAACACAGTTATCTATCTGCTATGGTGATGACAGTAATGCTGGGGGAGGTGCTGGGTAAACCCCAGGATGTAGAACACAGTTATCTATCTGCTATGGTGATGACAGTAATACCCAGGATGTAGAACACAGTTATCTATCTGCTATGGTGATGACAGTAATGCTGGGGGAGGTGCTGGGTAAACCCCAGGATGTAGAACACAGTTATCTATCTGCTATGGTGATGACAGTAATGCTGGGGGAGGTGCTGGGTAAACCCCAGGATGTAGAACACAGTTATCTATCTGCTGTGGTGATGACAGTAATACTGGAGGAGGTCCTGGGTAAACCCCAGGATGTAGAACACAGTTATCTATCTGCTATGGTGATGACAGTAATGCTGGGGGAGGTGCTGGGTAAACCCCAGGATGTAGAACACAGTTATCTATCTGCTGTGGTGATGACAGTAATACCCAGGATGTAGAACACAGTTATCTATCTGCTGTGGTGATGACAGTAATACTGGGGGAGGTGCTGGGTAAACCCCAGGATGTAGAACACAGTTATCTATTTGCTGTGGTGATGACAGTAATACCCAGGATGTAGAACACAGTTATCTATCTGCTGTGGTGATGACAGTAATACCCAGGATGTAGAGCACAGTTATCTATCTGCTGTGGTGATGACAGTAATACCCAGGATGTAGAGCACAGTTATCTATCTGCTGTGGTGATGACAGTAATACTGGGGGAGGTGCTGGGTAAACCCCAGGATGTAGAACACAGTTATCTATTTGCTGTGGTGATGACAGTAATACCCAGGATGTAGAACACAGTTATCTATCTGCTGAGGTGATGACAGTAATACCCAGGATGCAGAACACAGTTATCTATCTGCTGTGGTGATGACAGTAATACTGGAGGAGGTGCTGGGTAAACCCCAGGATGTAGAACACAGTTATCTATCTGCTGTGGTGATGACAGTAATACTGGAGGAGGTGCTGGGTAAACCCCAGGATGTAGAACACAGTTATCTATCTGCTGTGGTGATGACAGTAATACCCAGGATGTAGAACACAGTTATCTATCTGCTGTGGTGATGACAGTAATACCCAGGATGTAGAACACAGTTATCTATCTGCTGCGGTGATGACAGTAATACCCAGGATGTAGAACACAGTTATCTATCTGCTGTGGTGATGACAGTAATACCCAGGATGTAGAACACAGTTATCTATCTGCTGAGGTGATGACAGTAATACCCAGGATGTAGAACACATGGACATCTACCACGATCAGATTAGAGACGTAAGGGAGATGAGACATCTACCACTTTCAGATTAGAGCCGTAAGGGAGAATAGACATCTACCACCCCACTAACACTATCATATTAGAGCCATAAGGGAGCCTAGACATCTACCACTATCAGATTAGAGCCATATCAGATTAGAGCCAGAAGGGAGACTAGACATCTACCACCCCACTACCACTATTAGATTAGAGCCATAAGGGACACTAGACATCTACCACCCCACTACGACTATCAGATTAGACCCATAAGGGAGTCTAGGCATCTTTCACCCCACTACCACTATCAGAATAGAGCCAACAGGGAGACTCGGCATCTACCACCCCACTACCACTATTAGATTAGAGCCATAAAGGAGACCAGACATCTACCACTATCAGATTAGAGCCGTAAGGGAGAAGAGACATCTACCACCCCACTACAACTATCAGATTAGACCCATAAGGGAGGCTAGACATCTACCACCCCACTACCACTTTCAGATTAGAGCTGTAAGGGAGACTAGACATCTACCACTAACAGATTAGAGCCGTAAGGGAGACTAGACATCTACCACCCCACTACCACTTTCAGATTAGAGCCATAAGGGAGACTAGACATCTACCACTATCAGATTAGAGCCGTAAGGGAGAAGAGACATCAACCACCCCACTACAACTATCAGATTAGACCCATAATAGAGACTAGACATCTAACACTATCAGATTAGAGCCATAAGGGAGAATAGACATCTACCACTAACAGATTAGAGCCGTAAGGGAGACTAGACATCTACCACCCCACTACCACTATCAAAATAGAGCAATAAGGGAGACTCAACATCTACCACTAATATACCACACCTAATCAGGCCTTATTGATGAATTACAACACATAGGTGTATTAAGGCATCAAAAGGTCATTAAAATAATGATACATACGTACTTCATAGAAACTGTTACCCTTCATATATTCTAACAACTCACATTTTAAGATTCATTATGTCATTTGTTCCATGTTAAGGGCTCTAACCTTGGAACAAAACTATTTGTCTCCCTCTTGCTGTTGCATGCAGTTCCTCTCTGTCTTCCTCCATTCCTCTAACCCCTCCCTCCTTCTAACCCCAGCCCTCTGGCAGAACCAGGAAGTCCCTCCCCTTCCCACAAACTCTCTTCTGAGGAAACGAAACTGATCTGAGTCTCTGTGTCGTCGGTCTGTGAGAGAGTGAACAACTGTCCAAATGGCTCAACAGGGAGTTCTGCTGGACCAGGACCAGTTCTGTTGTTCTGTCTGTCTGGATCTACTGAAGGAGCCGGTCACTACTATCTGTGGACACAGTTACTGTAGAATCTGTATTGAGGGCTGCTGGGATCAGGATGATCTGAAAGGGGTCTATAGCTGTCCTCAGTGCAGAGAGACCTTCACTCCAAGGCCTAATCTGAGGAAAAATAACATGTTGGCTGAGCTGGTGGAGAAACTGAGGAAGACAGGACTCCAGGCTGCTCCCCCTCCTGCTCTGTGCTATGCTGGACCTGGAGATGTGGCGTGTGATTTCTGCACTGGGACCAGAAAGCAGAAAGCCCTCATGTCCTGTCTGGCGTGTCTGGCCTCTTACTGTGAGACTCACCTCCAATCTCACTATGAATCTCCTGCTTTCAAGAAGCACAAGCTGGTCAAAGCCACCGCACAACTACAGGAGAAGATCTGCTCTCATCATGACAAACTGCTGGAGGTTTACTGTCGTACCGATCAGCAGTGTATCTGTCTGCTGTGTGTGATGGATGAACATAAAGGCCATGATACAGTGTCAGCTGCAGCAGAGAGGACTGAGAAACAGGTAAGACCAGAACAACTTGTTGGTGACTGTCTGATAAACAAAGAATTAAAGATACAGTAGGAACTAAATCTGTTTGAATATGAGATCATTATATTATATACAATATGAAATGGATCCACAAATATGAACACAAACCTTGAGTATATAGGTATGTTAACCCAGATTCTCCAAATGTATCACCATTTTCTAAAGTCAAACACTATTATCATTCTGAATGGCCTTTTATGAGTCCAACATTCATTCTCAACCCCTTGATACATGTAGGCATACCATAAAAACTATAATCATTCACATAGCAACATAATATCATATTGTAAAGGGACTTCCTCAGGATTGTAGACCTTCCTCTCTATGGGTCCTATGTCACATTACTATACTATTGATCTACTGGACTAATAAAGCTTGATAGCTCATTGAAGAGTGATTCTCCACAGAGGCAGCTGGGGATGAGTCAGCAGAAGGTCCAGCACAGATTCCAGGAGAGAGAGAAGGAGCTGAAGGAGCTCCAACAGGCTGTGGAGTCTTTCAAGGTGAGTATTGTTGACCAGAGGAGACACACCATTTCACTTCTCTCCTCCAATCAGAGAGAGAGAGAGAGAGAGAGAGAGGGGCACCTATCCAATCCCACTGACCCCACTGTTGGGAACCGGCTGTCTGGACCCCTTTCAGAGAATAGACTGGTTCATGTAACCAACTGGGCTGCCTCATCACATAACCATGAGTAACCATGACTGACTCATGTCCCCTATACATTAAAATGGAACTGTCTCACTCTCAATTGAATTAAATTCATAGGGCTTTATTGGCATGGAAATATATGTTTACATTGCCAAAGCAAGTTTAATAGACAATAAACAAAAGTGAAATAAACAATTAGAAATTAACAGTAAACATTACACTTGGAAGTGATTTGGGGGATGGGGGAGGGTCTATTAGAAGTTAGTAGGACTCTTTTATTTTCTCAGAAGTACTGAGTTAGGCAGGAGGATTTAGAGTGGTGTAAACCGTGATTGAACACACTCCAGAACAGTAGGTGACGCCATGCACCTTTAACGTTGGTTTGAGGACCTCCATTATATCATAGAAGAAGAAGTTGGTCTGTGAGGGTTTTGTTGTTCCTGAGGAGGGCTACTATTCTTTTCTCTTTTGGTTTTCAAGTATTTTCAGAATGTATTAAAGCCAAAGCTAAAGCTTCCCTAAGCAATTCAATATATCAGTCAATATATTTTCTCTGTGATTTATTTTCTCTCCGTCAACCGTTCCATCGAATCTTAACCGTCTTACCGGGCGGGCACTAGGACCCGGGGGAGGCTGCTGCTGCAGAGGCTGCTGCACCGCTCGTGACTGTCAGTCCTCCTTGTAGCTCATTGGTTAAGCTGTGGCTCGAGACTGTTAACAGTTAACGGACAGGAAACGGCTCTGACAGGACACATTCATGTCGAGGCAGTGATGTGAATGTGTGGTAAGTTAGAATAGAGAGAGAGAGTTTTCACTACTATAGACTTTGGTCATAATCAAAGCTTTGTTAACCAATAGGTTTTTATGTGAGGCTGCCTGTAAGTTACAGTGTAACAGACGTTACTAACGGTAACGGTGTCTTTTAAATTCGACATAAGTTATGTGGCGATGATATCTAGTTAACGTTGTATTTAATGTAGTGTAATGACCTGACTAGATCATAAAGGAACAATTGTCCAGACAGAGGATTGAGTTACGAATTGACGGTTTATTAGCAACTTTACACAGGCTACTGTTTGGCCTTAGCTCACGCCAAATAAATGAAAGATACCCCACAAGCCAATCGGGACCTTCTCTTGTGAAGCCCAGACGTAAGAGAGAGAACAAAGGCTGAACCTTAACTTCCAATGCCCCGCCCCCTCCACGCCACTCCGCCAACCACCAGGATGCCCGGCATCAGAACATCCCAGGCATTCCTGTGATTGGCAGATAGCAGGTTGATTGGCATGTCGGACCCCGCGAACACTGGGAACTGGTAAGTACAACACAACCACCTACTAGCCGAACACATAACACACAGCTGTCTGTGCGGGTCGCTACAGTAGTTTTACTATCTGTGCCAGGCTATAAATGACACAGATAATATCTAGTTAACGTTGTATTTAATGTAGTTTTACTATCTGTGCCAGGCTATAAATGACACAGATAATATCTAGTTAACGTTGTATTTAATGTAGTTTTACTATCTGTACCAGGCTATAAATGACACAGATAATATCTAGTTAACGTTGTATTTAATGTAGTTTTACTATCTGTGCCAGGCTATAAATGACACAGATAATATCTAGTTAACGTTGTATTTAATGTAGTTTTACTATCTGTGCCAGGCTATAAATGACACAGATAATATCTAGTTAACGTTGTATTTAATGTAGTTTTACTATCTGTGCCAGGCTATAAATGACACAGATAATATCTAGTTAACGTTGTATTTAATGTAGTTTTACTATCTGTGCCAGGCTATAAATGACACAGATAATATCGAGTTAACGTTGTATTTAATGTAGTTTTACTATCTGTGCCAGGCTATAAATGACACAGATAATATCTAGTTAACGTTGTATTTAATGTAGTTTTACTATCTGTGCCAGGCTATAAATGACACAGATAATATCTAGTTAACGTTGTATTTAATTGATCACAGCTTTCTGCTTTCCATGTAGAGTTTTTGGTAAAAAACATTACATTTGACTATTTTGTCAGTAATGGCTGCAAAAATTGGAAAAAAATCTTGATTTATCTTTGTCAAACATGAGATGACGCAAACACACAGAGACAGTGTTGTGGCAAAGCTACCAGGAAACTATCAATCATGGGAACATTGCTCAGATTTGAACATCTGACCCTGCTGGTGATATTGCAGAGAGAAGGGAGTATCTGAGGAGAATTGTTGTGGTCACATCAATGTTAGGAAGACAGGGACTCTCTTTCCGTGCCAATGATGAATCTAGTGAAAACACAAATAGAGGGAACTCTCAATAGTAAAACTAAAATAAAACTCAAACAACTTCCTAGATACATCATGCTGAACTGAGTTTACCAAGAACTACGGTATTGATGTCAAAACAGAAGACATGTTGGTGGACAGAAACTTTCTTGCCCGGAAAAGAGAGGCTGGTGTTCTGTACCTGTCTGTCCATGAGGGAGGAGAGTAGAGCAGGACCAAGAGGTGTTCTGTACCTGTCTGTCCAGGAGGGAGGAGAGTAGAGCAGGACCAAGAGGTGTTCTGTACCTGTCTGTCCAGGAGGGAGGAGAGTAGAGCAGGACCAAGAGGTGTTCTGTACCTGTCTGTCCAGGAGGGAGGAGAGTAGAGCAGGACCAAGAGGTGTTCTGTACCTGTCTGTCCAGGAGGGAGGAGAGTAGAGCAGGACCAAGAGGTGTTCTGTACCTGTCTGTCCAGGAGGGAGGAGAGTAGAGCAGGACCAAGAGGTGTTCTGTACCTGTCTGTCCAGGAGGGAGGAGAGTAGAGCAGGACCAAGAGGTGTTCTGTACCTGTCTGTCCAGGAGGGAGGAGAGTAGAGCAGGACCAAGAGGTGTTCTGTACCTGTCTGTCCAGGAGGGAGGAGAGTAGAGCAGGACCAAGAGGTGTTCTGTACCTGTCTGTCCAGGAGGGAGGAGAGTAGAGCAGGACCAAGAGGTGTTCTGTACCTGTCTGTTCAGGAGGGAGGAGAGTAGAGCAGGACCAAGAGGTGTTCTGTACCTGTCTGTCCAGGAGGGAGGACAAGGCCTGGTGGACCTGGAGAGCAGGGTGGCAGAGTCTCTCTGTCTCTCTCTGTCTCTGTTTCTCTCTCTCTGTCTCACTCTCTCTCTCTCTGTCTGTCTCTCTCCGTCTCTCTCTCTCTGTCTCTTTCTCTCTCTCTCTCTTTCTCTGTCTCTCTCTCTCTCTCTCCAGCGCTCTGCACAGTCAGCAGTGGAGGACAGTGATCAGATCTTTACTGAGCTGATCCGCTCCATTGAGAGAAGGAGCTCTGAGGTGAAGGAGCTGATCAGAGCCCAAGAGAAGGCTCAAGTGAGTCAAGCTGAAGGACTCCTGGAGCAACTGAAGCAGGAGATAGCTGAGCTGAGGAAGAGAAGCACTGAGCTGGAGCAGCTCTCACACACAGAGGATCACATCCATTTCCTCCAGGTAACTAAACTGTCTTGTTACATGTGATATGAAATTAACTTCATGTGAAACTATTCATCTCAATCATTATGTTGTCCTGTCTCTTCCTCTCCCTCTCTCTGTCGGTCTCTCCCTCTCTCTGTCCGTCCCTCTCTCTCTCTCTCTCTGTCTGTCTGTCCCTCTCTCTCTCTCTGTCCGTCCCTGTCTCTCTCTCTGTCCGTCCCTGTCTCTCTCTCTGTCCGTCCCTGTCTCTCTCTCTGTCCGTCCCTGTCTCTCTCTCTGTCCGTCCCTGTCTCTCTCTCTGTCCGTCCCTGTCTCTCTCTCTGTCCGTCCCTGTCTCTCTCTCTGTCCGTCCCTCTCTCTCTGTCCGTCCCTTTCTCTCTGTCCGTCTCTCTCTCTCTGTCCGTCTCTCTCTCTCTCTCTCTGTCTGTCCGTCCTTCTCTCTCTCTCTGTCCGTCCCTCTCTCTCTCTCTCTGTCCGTCCCTCTGTCTCTGTCTGTCCCTCAGTCTCTCTCTCTCTTCAGAGGTATCAGTCTCTCTCCAGAGTTATCAGTCTCTCTCTCTCTCTCTCTTTCTCCAGAGTTATCAGTCTCTCTCTCTCTCTCTCTCTCCAGAGTTATCAGTCTCTCTCTCTCTCTCTCTCCAGAGTTATCAGTCTCTCTCTCTCTCTCCAGAGTTATCAGTCTCTCTCTCTCTCTCCAGAGTTATCAGTCTCTCTCTCTCTCTCTCTCTCTCTCCAGTTATCAGTCTCTCTCTCTCTCTCCAGTTATCAGTCTCTCTCTCTCTCTCTCTCTCTCTCTCTCTCCAGAGTTATCAGTCCCTCTCTCTCTCTCTCCAGAGTTATCAGTCTCTCTCCAGTATCAGTGTATCTTCAGACTTACCCAGCATCGTTGTCCGTCCTCTTCAGTACTTTGGAGATGTGAGTAAGACTGTGTCTGAACTGAGAGAGAAACTAGAAGACTTCCTTAAAGGAGAATGGACCAAGATCTCCACTACAGGTGTGTTGAAAACAATAAGAACATCAACTTTAGACCATTGAAAGATCCCTACTAGTCATATACATGTGGAATATGGTCTGATGATAACATTCCCTCTCTCTGTCAATGTGTTTGTGTGTCTGTAGTGAATATAGTGGATGTTGTACTGCCTCCAGAGCCCAAGACCAGAGAACAGTTGTTACAATGTGAGTCTCTTTATTGTGAAGTAACTAACAGTCTCTTTTTACTGACACTCCTAACAATCCCTCTAGAAATATATAGCAATAGTAGATCTAATCAAAGACTGGGTATCTATCTGACTCCTCATATTTCTCTGATTTGATCTCTGCTGTGCTCTAATCAAAGACAGGGTAGATACAGTATCTGACTTAACTTATTGTTCTGACTCCCCTCATTGGTCTCTGCTCTTCTCCCAGATTCCTGTCATCTCACACTGGACCCAAACACAGCAAACAGACACCTCTCTCTGTCTGAAGGGAACAGAAAGGTGACCAATACAGGCCATGTCCAACCACATCCTGACCATCCAGACAGATTCACCAACTACAGGCAGGTTCTGTGTAGAGAGGGTCTGTCTGGACGCTGTTACTGGGAGGTGGAGTGGACTGGTGATGTTGATACAGCAGTCTCATATAAAGACATCAGCAGAACAGGTGGATTTGGACTCAATATCAAGTCCTGGAGTTTATATTACGATAGAGGTGTTTATTGGTTCAGACACAATAATGTTGAGACTAAAGTATCAGGCCCTCAGTCCTCCAGAGTAGGAGTGTACCTGGATCACAAGGCAGGTACTCTGTCCTTCTACAGTGTCTCTGACACAATGACCCTCCTCCACAGAGTCCAGACCACATTCACTCAACCCCTCTATCCTGGGTTTAGTCTCTATAATGATATTGGTACTGCTGAGCTGGTTAAACTGTAGTAGGGTCCACATAGATACTAGTCATGCTGGTGTAGTCTATAGCTGAGCTGGTTAAACTGTAGTAGGGTCCACATAGATACTAGTCATGCTGGTGTAGTCTATAGCTGAGCTGGTTAAACTGTAGTAGGGTCCACATAGATACTAGTCATGCTGGTGTAGTCTATAGCTGAGCTGGTTAAACTGTAGTAGGGTCCACATAGATACTAGTCATGCTGGTGTAGTCTATAGCTGAGCTGGTTAAACTGTAGTAGGGTCCACATAGATACTAGTCATGCTGGTGTAGTCTATAGCTGAGCTGGTTAAACTGTAGTAGGGTCCACATAGATACTAGTCATGCTGGTGTAGTCTATAGCTGAGCTGGTTAAACTGTAGTAGGGTCCACATAGATACTAGTCATGCTGGTGTAGTCTATAGCTGAGCTGGTTAAACTGTAGTAGGGTCCACATAGATACTAGTCATGCTGGTGTAGTCTATAGCTGAGCTGGTTAAACTGTAAACTGATTTGTTATTAATTAAAATTCAATACAATGTTTTAATCTTGTACATTTCCATGAATCATGATGTCTGGTGTTGATGTGTATTGGTTGTCATTCAGAACCATTGATATGTTTTCTCAGTTGGTTCTCTGTCTCTATGTAATTCTCCTCAGTATCATTGATCAGCTTGTTGGCTCGGTCCTAATTGATGTGTTCTCTGTCACCTGGAGCTGCATGGAAAATGGTCCAGTAACTAAAGGACAATTCAGGACTAGTCAGCCCACTACAAGCTGGTAGACTTCCTTTCATTGAAGTGGGCCTCAATCTAAATGGTAACTTTGTATTGATAGTCCATACTGGTCTTTACTATGGTTCTACATACAGTATCTGTATTGATAGTCCATACTGGTCTTTACTATGGTTCTACATACAGTACCTGTATTGATAGTCCATACTGGTCATTACTATGGTTCTACATACAGTACCTGTATTGATAGTCCATACTGGTCTTTACTATGGTTCTACATACAGTACCTGTATTGATAGTCCATACTGGTCTTTACTATGGTTCTATATACAGTATCTGTATTGATAGTCCATACTGGTCTTTACTATGGTTCTACATACAGTACCTGTATTGATAGTCCATACTGGTCTTTACTATGGTTCTACATACAGTACCTGTATTGATAGTCCATACTTGTCTTTACTATGGTTCTACATACAGTACCTGTATTGATAGTCCATACTGGGCTTTACTATGGTTCTACATACAGTACCTGTATTGATAGTCCATACTGGGCTTTATTAAAAAAGTAAAACCCTATGGACCTGAAAGGGACTGCAGTGTTATCCAGTCTCCAGCAGGGGGCAGTAAAACCCTATGGACCTGAAAGGGACTGCAGTGTGCTCCAGTCTCCAGCAGGGGGCAGTAAAACCCTATGGACCTGAAAGGGACTGCAGTGTGCTCCAGTCTCCAGCAGTTGGCGGTAAAACTAATTTGAATAACCAATCAACTTGTCTCATAAAGCAATGGTTAAATAGAGTAGAAACTGGTGTTTCTCATTCATTTTATAATTAAATCCCACCTGTTTCTATCATTTCTAGTGAGATTGTTCTGGTCTCACCAAAAAGTCAGGATACAGGGCATTTGACACCATTAAATGTTCCCTCTCCCTTTTCTTTCCCTGTCCTTCACAAACCATTTCAAAACCTTCCAAACATTTCCATCCTTCTGCAAACCCAATTTACAACTGAATTGAAAAGACCCCATCCAAGATAAATCCCACAGTATCAACACCACTAATGCATATTCGTAACCAGTAAATTGTGTCTGTGCTGGTGAACCGTAGGTCAAAAACACACCTGAACAAGGCCTCACTTATCTGGAAGTCTGTTTATGGCCTAATCCAGATACTTTTATACTGCTCCCCCCGATACCACAGTCTCCGGGGACATTCCAACGAGAGATAATGAAACCCCCTTTTCTGGAAAAGAAATTGTACATTTCGTTAGCATTCACTATGTTACATTTTAATCAGCAAGCCAAAAGTATTAATTATAAACCAAACATGATAATTGTAAATCCACTGTCCTTTACTCTCATCATTAAATGTATTAATTATAAACTAAACATGATCATTGTAAATCCACTGTCTTTACTCTCATCATTAAATGTATGAATTATAAACCAAACATGATAATTGTAAATCCACTGTCTTTACTCTCATCATTAAATGTATGAATTATAAACCAAACATGATAATTGTAAATCCACTGTCCTTACTCTCATCATTAAATGTATTAATTATAAACTAAACATGATAATTGTAAATCCACTGTCTTTACTCTCATCACGTATGTTTTATTCAGTCCTATTCTCCATAACCACCACAATGTTCAGGAACTAACTGAAAACATGTCCACTTCATTTTAGGTTTAGTAACCCCTTTGCTAATTCCTCGTTACCCCTCCACCCCTTTCCTACATTCTAGAAATCTATTTCAGAATAAAACCACATCAAATTTAAATCGATATCAGAATAAAACCACATCAAATGTAAATCTATTTCAGAATAAAACCACATCAAATGTAAATCTATATCAGAATAAAACCACATTCAACATCTCATGAGATCAAAAAACACAAGACTTTCTGAGTTAACTAGGAGTGTTTGGCCATATAATTTAAATGTGTTCCCTTTAGAATCCCTTCCCCTGGCATTTCACCAGATTCTTCATCCCGAAATACGTTTTCCTGGGATCCCTGGCCTCTAATAAAAAGTTGGGTAAGACGTGATCTCATACAACATCCTTCACATAGAATCTGTAACCTCTATGAAACACTATAGATCGAACTGAGGCTATACACCGATATGTGAAATTTCCTCTCCTGCTGCTCTCAAAAGGATTTGTTGTTGCTCTTTTGAAAAAGCTGCAAACGCATGTATAGCGCCATTTCCTTAGAATGCAGCAGGTTCCAGTCCCACGTTGTTATTTTGGTATTTTTTTGTGTTCTATTAAAAGTATCATGAACACTTACCTCTCTGCGCATTGGTCCTCCGATCCTTCCTATTACTCCTCAGGAGAGGAGGACGACAGCCATTACAGTCGTTTTGATCACAGGTTTCAAACCTGCCATCAAAGCCGAAATACAAATTATATCAATGTCCTCAAATACCCAGTCTCTTTGTAGCTAAGTACATCTATTAATTATATCAATGTCCTCACATACCCAGTCTTTTTGTGCTAAGTACATCTATTAATTATATCAATGTCCTCACATACCCAGTCTTTTTGTAGCTAAGTACATCTATTAATTATGTCAATGTCCTTACATACCCAGTCTTTTTGTAGCTAAGTACATCTATTAATTCCCCATATTCCAGAAGAATTGGTAGAAAGCTCTCGCGCTTCTTTCAGCGACTCCATGGCTTTATTAAAATCCTCCATCTTACAGGGAGAAACGGGGTCGTTATTATTCCCAAACCTTTCCCTTCTTTAAATAATACACACCTTCTATTAACTATTTTCCAAGGCAGCGCTACCCACTTCCCCGGATAATAATTCATTGGTCACAACACTTAATACATTGTATTAGAAACTAAACTATAAAGTTTGCAAATGTATTACTGGAGAATATGGATGACTTAATGTCTTATTCCAGTATTGCACCTTAAATATCACTATTATTAATAACCCATGTTACCAAATCATTCACACTTGTCTTCCTATTTCCACATAATCTTTCATAACAGTTAAACTTTTCTGGGTTCCTTCCTGCACACTGCTCAGTCTCCCCTGTCCTTTCCAGGTCCTTTTATTTTACCTGAGAGGCCACAGAGGGAGTCTCCTTCTCATCTTCCACCTTTGTTTCTCTCTTTATTTCCACCACTCTGGACACCAGGGGGTTTTACCCACTGGTGTATGGTGGGGGTTTTACCCACTGGTGCATGGTGGAGGTTTTACCCACTGGTGCATGGTGGGGGTTTTACCCACTGGTGTATGGTGGAGGTTTTACCCACTGGTGCATGGTGGAGGTTTTACCCACTGGTGCATGGTGGAGGTTTTACCCACTGGTGCAAGGTGGGGGTTTTACCCACTGGTGCATGGTGGAGGTTTTACCCACTGGTGTATGCTGGAGGTTTTACCCACTGGTGCATGGTGGGGGTTTTACCCACTGGTGCATGGTGGGGGTTTTACCCACTGGTGCATGGTGGGGGTTTTACCCACTGGTGCATGGTGGATGTTTAACCCACTGGTGTATGGTGGAGGTTTTACCCACTGGTGTATGGTGGAGGTTTTACCCACTGGTGCATGGTGGAGGTTTTACCCACTGGTGCATGGTGGAGGTTTTACCCACTGGTGTATGGTGGAGGTTTTACCCACTGGTGCATGGTGGGGGTTCTGCCAACCATTCCACCTTCTTCCTGTCGGACTTTTCATTCTTTCTTCAACATTCCTCCAGTTTTCTTTATACTTTCCAACAATCCTTCTGCTTTGAACATGTTTAGCACCTCGTGTTCTCTTTTATTGATCATTTTCTTTCCTGTGTCACTTGTTTTATGTGTTTTTATTAGAGTTTCCATTTCCTCACATACTGAGACATCAAATGTTCCCTCCTCTGTCCTTTACTGATTCACTTCCTCAACACAGCCAAGCAGTAACCACAGGGTTTTACCTGTCTGACTAGTAACCACAGGGTTTTACCTGTCTGAGTAGTCCTTTACTGATTCACTTCCTCAACACAGCCAAGCGGTAACAACAGGATCTTTGCCTATCTGAGCAGTCCCTAATTGATTCACTTCATCTTCACAATAGGCGGTCAACATAGGTATTTTTGCCTGTCTGAGTAGTCCCCTATCGATACACTTCCTAGACATTATAGGACAGTAACCATAGGTCTTTTTGTCTGTCTGATCAGTCCCCTATCGATACACTTCCTCGACACTATAGGACAGTAACCACAGGTCTTTAATTTAAATATATTCAACCATGCAGATGGACAGTTCCAGCTCCAAACTGGATGGAACAGAACAGTCAACAGTCAACAGGACAGATGAATGAGATGGAATAAATGCCCCAGATGAATTGAATGACTCACCTGATTCAATAAGATGAATGTTTGGGCGCAAACTCAAACAGTTCTAATCAAACAAGTCTGAATAAACTGAATCAGACAACACAATCCTAACTCAAACAGACTGAACAAACAAGTCTGGCCACACTGAATCAGACAACACAATCCTAACTCAAACAGACTGAACAAACAAGTCTGGCCAAACTGAATCAGACAACACAATCCTAGACATCCTGGTCCGTGACTGGGCTGGATTTCTTCCTGTAGTCCGTGATTGACTGTAGACCCTGCCACATGCCTCTTGTGTCTGAGCCGTTGAATTGAGATTCTACTTTGTCTCTGTACTGGCGCTTAGCTTGTTTGATAGCCTTGCGGAGGGAATAGCTGCACTGTTTGTATTCGGTCATGTTACCAGACACCTTGCCCTGATTAAAAGCAGTGGTTTGCGCTTTCAGCTTCACACGAATGCTGCCATCAATCCACGGTTTCTGGTTAGGGAATGTTTTAATCGTTGCTATGGGAACGACATCTTCAACGCACGTTCTAATGAACTCGCACACCGAATCAGCGTATTCGTCAATGTTGTTATCTGACGCAATACGAAACATCTCCCAGTCCACGTGATGGAAGCAGTCTTGGAGTGTGGAGTCAGCTTGGTCGGACCAGCGTTGGACAGACCTCAGCGTGGGAGCCTCTTGTTTTAGTTTCTGTCTGTAGGCAGGGATCAACAAAATGGAGTCGTGGTCAGCTTTTCCGAAAGGGGGGCGGGGCAGGGCCTTATATGCGTCGCGGAAGTTAGAGTAACAATGATCCAAGGTCTTTCCACCCCTGGTTGCGCAATCGATATGCTGATAAAATTTAGGAAGTCTTGTTTTCAGATTAGCCTTGTTAAAATCCCCAGCTACAATGAATGCAGCCTCCGGATAAATCGTTTCCAGTTTGCAGAGAGTTAAATAAAGTTCGTTCAGAGCCATCGATGTGTCTGCTTGGGGGGGGATATATACGGCTGTGATTATAATCGAAGAGAATTCTCTTGGTAGATAATGCGGTCTACATTTGATTGTGAGGAATTCTAAATCAGGTGAACAGAAGGATTTGAGTTCCTGTATGTTTCTTTCATCACACCATGTCACGTTGGCCATGAGGCATACGCCTCCGCCCCTCTTCTTACCAGAAAGATGTTTGTTTCTGTCAGCGCGATGCGTGGAGAAACCCGTTGGCTGCACCGCTTCGGATAGAGTCTCTCCAGTGAGCCATGTTTCAGTGAAGCAAAGGACGTTACAGTCTCTGATGTCCCTCTGGAATGCTACCCTTGCTCGGATTTCATCAACCTTGTTGTCAAGAGACTGGACATTGGCAAGAAGAATGCTAGGGAGTGGTGCACGGTGTGCCCGTCTCCGGAGTCTGACCAGAAGACCGCCTCGTTTCCCTCTCTTTCGGAGTCGTTTTTTTGGGTCGCTGCATAGGATCCACTCCGTTGTCCTGTTTGTAAGGCAGAACACAGGATCCGCGTCGCGAAAAACATATTCTTGGTCGTACTGATGGTGAGTTGACGCTGATCTTATATTCAGTAGTTCTTCTCGACTGTATGTAATGAAACCTAAGATGACCTGGGGTACTAATGTAAGAAATAACACGTAAAAAAACAAAAAACTGCATAGTTTCCTAGGAACGCGAAGCGAGGCGGCCATCTCTGTCGGCGCCGGAAGTTACTGTAACTATAACTATAACTACTGTAACAAACTGAATCAGACAACACAATCCTAACTCAAACAGACTGAACAAACTGAATCAGACAACACAATCCTAACTCAAACAGACTGAACAAACTGAATCAGACAACACAATCCTAACTCAAACAGACTGAACAGACTGGTCAGATGAACCACCTGAACAAGACAGGTGAATAACTCCACTCAACTGAACCATCCAGAACAGATGAAACACACAACTCCCAATCTGCAGCCACAATATTATTTATTTTATTCTGTTACAGCCCTTAAAGCTTTTTCATTTGTTCATGTTTATTCTTCCATTATTTTGCATTCATTTATTGAATTCAAAAGCTCCCGATATTTTTAGTTCAATAAATTTGGAGAGACCTACTTGGTGTTTTTATTGCTCTCGAAACGAATCACACAAACTGTAACTATAAGTAAAAACTGGGGCGGCAGGTAGTCTAGTGGTTAGAGCATTGGACTAATCATTTGAAAGGTTGCAACATCAAATCCCCGAGCTGAATAGGCAAAAATCTGTTGTTCTGCCCCTGAACAAGGCAGTTAACCCACTGTTCCCCAGTAGGCCGTCAATGTAAATAATAATTTGTTCTTAATTGACTTGTCTAGTTAAATACAAACAGCTTACCTCTCATCTAGGTGGCCACCTGCTTGCGCAATTCGTCCAGAAAGACCCGTCTGCAGTCACAGAGTTTTCCACCATTTGCTGGTCCCTTGTAGCCACTCCTGGCAAGCTCGCCATTTATGTTGTGGAAATATTCGCTCAATCACATTTCTCAGATACCAGATCTTGTGAATTCAAATAGACTTTATTACAAAGTAACAAGCCGAGCTGGGCCATGGACCAACTGCCGGACTCAGTCTCAGTCCACTCCTTTTATACAGTTTCATGCTTATAGAAGTGTCATCGTCCCTCCACTTTATGCTAATAACCAGATCCCCTCGGCTTTTCTCCACCATTGTTTCCAAATCTAAGTTCTTTCCTCTAGGCGGGGTTCCCCTCCCCTCTAGTTCCTTGGATCAATTATATTGGTGCCGCACCTATACATTATTTCCAGGAAATAATAAGTACAGATAACTATAGGTCACTATAGAATTATACCATTAAGTACAGATCACTATAGTTTATTATATAATTATACCAATAACTACAGATAACTATAGTTCATCATAGAATTATACCAATAAGTACAGATTACTATAGTTCATTATAGAATTATACCAATAAGTACAGATCACTATAGTTTATTATATAATTATACCAATAACTACAGATAACTATAGTTCACTATAGAATTATACCAATCAGTACAGATAACTATAGTTCATTATAGAATTATACCAATAAGTACAGATAACTATAGTTCATTATAGAATTATACCAATAAGTACAGATCACTATAGTTCACTATATAATTATACCAATAAGTAAACTCGTTTTAGTGCCCCCTGCTGGAGACTGGAGCACACTGCAGTCCCTTTCAGGTCCATAGGGTTTCACTGCCCCCTGCTGGAGACTGAAGCACACTGCAGTCCCTTTCAGGTCCATAGGGTTTTACTGCCCCCTGCTGGAGACTGGAGCACACTGCAGTCCCTTTCAGGTCCATATGGTTTTACTGCCCCCTGCTGGAGACTGGAGCACACTGCAGTCCCTTTCAGGTCCATAGGGTTTTACTGCCCCCTGCTGGAGACTGGAGCACACTGCAGTCCCTTTCAGGTCCATTGGGTTTTACTGCCCCCTGCTGGAGACTGGAGCACACTGCAGTCCCTTTCAGGTCCATAGGGTTTTACTGCCCCCTGCTGTAGACTGGAGCACACTGCAGTCCCTGGCTTACTTTGTGCAGCCGGATGATGAGGCCCTCAGGTACAGATACTGTATGTAGAACCATAGTAAAGACCAGTATGGACTATCAATACAGATACTGTATGTAGAACCATAGTAAAGACCAGTATGGACTATCAATACAGATACTGTATGTAGAACCATAGTAAAGACCAGTATGGACTATCAATACAGGTACTGTATGTAGAACCATAGTAAAGACCAGTATGGACTATCAATACAGGTACTGTATGTAGAACCATAGTAAAGACCAGTATGGACTATCAATACAGATACTGTATGTAGAACCATAGTAAAGACCAGTATGGACTATCAATACAGATACTGTATGTAGAACCATAGTAAAGACCAGTATGGACTATCAATACAGATACTGTATGTAGAACCATAGTAAAGCCCAGTATGGACTATCAATACAGGTACTGTATGTAGAACCATAGTAAAGACCAGTATGGACTATCAATACAGATACTGTATGTAGAACCATAGTAAAGACCAGTATGGACTATCAATACAGATACTGTATGTAGAACCATAGTAAAGACCAGTATGGACTATCAACACAGATACTGTATGTAGAACCATAGTAATGACCAGTATGGACTATCAATACAGATACTGTATGTAGAACCATAGTAAAGACCAGTATGGACTATCAATACAGATACTGTATGTAGAACCATAGTAAAGACCAGTATGGACTATCAATACAGGTACTGTATGTAGAACCATAGTAAAGACCAGTATGGAGTGGGCTGACTAGTCCTGAATTGTCCTTTAGTTCCTGGACGATTTTCCATGCAGCTCCAGGTGACAGAGAACACATCAATTAGGACCGAGCCAACAAGCTGATCAATGATACTGAGGAGAATTACATAGAGACAGAGAACCAACTGAGAAAACATATCAATGGTTCTGAATGACAACCAATATACATCAACACCAGACATCATGATTCATGGAAATGTACAAGATTAAAACACACATTGTCCAGTAAAACTGTACTTAACAAGTCACATAAATTACATGGACTCATTCTGTCAAAGTTTTTACTGCCAGGAGACGTAGCCAGGAAAACTCCTGTCTCCTAATAGAAGACCAGAGGATTCAGTGGTGTCTTGTTTACCTGCAGGACACCCTCTTGATTCTAGGAGACCAGAGGATTCAGTGGTGTCTTGTTTACCAATAAATTCATCAGTCTCTGTTTCAATCTGACATCAACTGTTGAAAACATTCCTCTCAAATATCTTGTTTCTTCTGGGACATAAATACATCTGGTTAATACCAGTTCATTATCTGCTTGTTTCTTCTGGGACATAAATACATCTGGTTAATACCAGTTCATTATCTGCTTGTTTCTTCTGGGACATAAATACATCTGGTTAATACCAGCTCATTATCTGCTTGTTTCTACTGGAAGACATTCCTGTCCCTCACCATTTCCTCCATTGTCCTCTCCTGCTGGTCAGTATATCATTCCTGTCCCTCACCATTTCCTCCACTGTCCTCTCCTGCTGGTCAGTATATCATTCCTGTCCCTCACCATTTCCTCCACTGTCCTCTCCTGCTGGTCAGTATATCATTCCTGTCCCTCACCATTTCCTCCACTGTCCTCTCCTGCTGGTCAGTATATCATTCCTGTCCCTCACCATTTCCTCCACTGTCCTCTCCTGCTGGTCAGTATATCATTCCTGTCCCTCACCATTTCCTCCACTGTCCTCTCCTGCTGGTCAGTATATCATTCCTGTCCCTCACCATTTCCTCCACTGTCCTCTCCTGCTGGTCAGTATATCATTCCTGTCCCTCACCATTTCCTCCACTGTCCTCTCCTGCTGGTCAGTATATCATTCCTGTCCCTCACCATTTCCTCCACTGTCCTCTCCTGCTGGTCAGTATATCATTCCTGTCCCTCACCATTTCCTCCACTGTCCTCTCCTGCTGGTCAGTATATCATTCCTGTCCCTCACCATTTCCTCCACTGTCCTCTCCTGCTGGTCAGTATATCATTCCTGTCCCTCACCATTTCCTCCACTGTCCTCTCCTGCTGGTCAGTATATCATTCCTGTCCCTCACCATTTCCTCCACTGTCCTCTCCTGCTGGTCAGTATATCATTCCTGTCCCTCACCATTTCCTCCACTGTCCTCTCCTGCTGGTCAGTATATCATTCCTGTCCCTCACCATTTCCTCCACTGTCCTCTCCTGCTGGTCAGTATATCATTCCTGTCCCTCACCATTTCCTCCACTGTCCTCTCCTGCTGGTCAGTATATCATTCCTGTCCCTCACCATTTCCTCCACTGTCCTCTCCTGCTGGTCAGTATATCATTCCTGTCCCTCACCATTTCCTCCACTGTCCTCTCCTGCTGGTCAGTATATAATTCCTGTCCCTCACCATTTCCTCCACTGTTCTCTCCTGCTGGTCAGTATATCATTCCTGTCCCTCCCCATTTCCTCCACTGTCCTCTCCTGCTGGTCAGTCAGCACACGACCACCACCATGGGGTCTTCTGTCTATTCTGAGGGTAGATCAGAGTTTACTGTCAATAGATCCTACTGGAACAATCCTGGAACATGTTGACATGCATTACAATATGTCATTTCCTGTAAAGGTAAAGCATAGTGCACATCCTGCTGACTTACCGCTTTTCTTAGTGAAATGTTCTCATGATGGAATTTGCCAGTTGATCTTTTCAGATTGGGGTGAACTAATGTGTCGGCCTCTGTCATGGTAAGACCTCTGTTGACCACATGATCAACGACGATGGACCGGACTTCATTAGATACAACAGTTCCCTGCCGCCTGCCTCCATCTCTCTGATGTCCACCTCTCTGAGGGCTCCTTAGAGAGGGCTTCATGTTTTGAGTTTGTACTAAGAGGTGTGAAATGTAGCTTTCCTTCTCTACTCCTCACAAATGTAAAAGCATTGGATTGGTGTTGACATGGGGTAGAGGGAGTTTACATAAACCAGTCATTTCCTTTAAATCCATGAAGGGAAGTGGACAAGTTCACACTTAGAAAGGAGAGATAATTGTTACACACCCCATGTGTTCTGATAACTACAGGAATGAAACCAGATTGAGGTTGTCTGCTTTCCACACACACACACACACACACACACACACACACACACACACACACACACACACACACACACACACACACACAGACAGAGAGAGAACATCAGGTATAGTTGTGGAGATGAGGGAATATGTGATCAGAACCCCTCCAGTCAGGTCCAGTATGGACTATCAATACAAGTCACCATTCAGAATTAGTCATCATTGATAAAAATTCCCTTAACACACACACACACACACACAGACACAGAGAGAGAGAACATCAGGTGAAGTTGTGGAGATGAGGGAATATGTGATCAGAACCCCTCCAGTCTGGTTAACCACAGTCAGGTCCAGTATGGACTATCAATACAAGTCACCATTCAGAATGTGACCCAGTTCAATGGGTCTGAACAGAACTGGGGGACGTCAGACATCAAGTTGTCTAAACACAACTGGAATATAATTAGTTTGTGATTCATTGTTAATGGATTTTCAATGAGGAACACAGAGGAACAACCCTGACAACACACATACCAAAATAACACTAAAAACAAAGGGGGAGGAAACCACTAAAGTCATGACCATATTGTCATGTTGTAATGACAGGGAGAAACCATCTAACATCTAGAACACTACTTTAGACCTGGTTATAAGAAGCCTAGTGCACTACGCAGGGAATAGGGAGCTATTTGGAACAGAGACACTAACTCCTGGATGAAAATCTCTCTCTGCCTCATCTGTCTGATATATCTGCCCATTTCCCCTCCCATCCTCCCTTTTCATTCTATTCTATCAGCCACACCACTAGCTCACCTCCACACAATACATTTACAAGTTAAAGACACACCTTGGAATAAATAACAAAGGAAAACTATTACTAGATGAAGTTGAGTGTTTTTTATTATTTCCCATCACCATAAATCATATTTAATCACTGAACAGTAGCAGACCTAACTTCATCTGTTCCTGACTCTGGATAGTGGATTAAAAAGACCATCAATCTCCAATGATATTAAAGTACTATTCTGAACATTACTGATATACTGAGTGGCAAGTCAAGATATCTGCTGGTTTTATTGTTTGGTCAACAGCACCACCTGCTGGACAGGTTTAATGTTGCTGGACTGAGCAGTATGGGAGGATGAAAGATGACACATTTAGGGCCGGTTTCCTGGACATCTACATTGAACATACTGTTTAGTCCAGGACTAGGATTCATCTGTGTCTGGGAAACTAGACCATATAGTTTAGTAGAAAGTAAGTGATACCAGCTTGTAGTGGGCTGACTAGTCCTGAATTGTCCTTTAGTTCCTGGACCATTTTCCATGCAGCTCCAGGTGACAGAGAACACATCAATTAGGACCGAGCCAACAAGCTGATCAATGATACTAAGGAGAATTACATAGAGACAGAGAACCAACTGAGAAAACATATCAATGGTTCTGAATGACAACCAATATACATCAACACCAGACATCATGATTCATGGAAATGTACAAGATTAAAACATTGTATTGAATTTTAATTAATAACAAATCAGTTTACAGTTTACTACTGTATGTAGAACCATAGTAAAGCCCAGTATGGACTATCAATACAAAGTGACCATTTAGAATGAGGCCCAGTTCAATGAGAGGAAGTCTTAACAGAACTGGGGGATGACAGACAGGAAGTGGGGGGGTGGAGATCTAATATATTGTTGTGCCAAACACTAAAGCATGATATTGTAATAAATCTACACCCTATTCCCTACGTAGAACACTACATTAGACCTGGTCAGAAGCACCGTAGTGCACTACGTAGGGAATAGGGAACCATTTGGAAACAGAGACAGTAATTCCCCTGAACATCTTCCTCTTCCTCATCTGGTTTCTTGAACAGCCCTTCACTCCTCCCCTCTTCCTCCCCTCCTCCCTTTTCATTCTATTCTATCAGCCACACCACTAGCTCACCTCCACACAATACATTTACAAGTTAAAGACACACCTTGGAATAAATAACAAAGGAAAACTATTACTAGATGAAGTTGAGTGTTTTTTATTATTTCCCATCACCATAAATCATATTTAATCACTGAACAGTAGCAGACCTAACTTCATCTGTTCCTGACTCTGGATAGTGGATTAAAAAGACCATCAATCTCCAATGATATTAAAGTACTATTCTGAACATTACTGATATACTGAGTGGCAAGTCAAGATATCTGCTGGTTTTATTGTTTGGTCAACAGCACCACCTGCTGGACAGGTTTAATGTTGCTGGACTGAGCAGTATGGGAGGATGAAAGATGACACATTTAGGGCCGGTTTCCTGGACATCTACATTGAACATACTGTTTAGTCCAGGACTAGGATTCATCTGTGTCTGGGAAACTAGACCATATAGTTTAGTAGAAAGTAAGTGATACCAGCTTGTAGTGGGCTGACTAGTCCTGAATTGTCCTTTAGTTCCTGGACCATTTTCCATGCAGCTCCAGGTGACAGAGAACACATCAATTAGGACCGAGCCAACAAGCTGATCAATGATACTAAGGAGAATTACATAGAGACAGAGAACCAACTGAGAAAACATATCAATGGTTCTGAATGACAACCAATATACATCAACACCAGACATCATGATTCATGGAAATGTACAAGATTAAAACATTGTATTGAATTTTAATTAATAACAAATCAGTTTACAGTTTAACCAGCTCAGCTATAGACTACACCAGCATGACTAGTATCTATGTGGACCCTACTACAGTTTAACCAGCTCAGCTATAGACTACACCAGCATGACTAGTATCTATGTGGACCCTACTACAGTTTAACCAGCTCAGCTATAGACTACACCAGCATGACTAGTATCTATGTGGACCCTACTACAGTTTAACCAGCTCAGCTATAGACTACACCAGCATGACTAGTATCTATGTGGACCCTACTACAGTTTAACCAGCTCAGCTATAGACACCAGCATGACTAGTATCTATGTGGACCCTACTACAGTTTAACCAGCTCAGCTATAGACACCAGCATGACTAGTATCTATGTGGACCCTACTACAGTTTAACCAGCTCAGCTATAGACTACACCAGCATGACTAGTATCTATGTGGACCCTACTACAGTTTAACCAGCTCAGCTATAGACTACACCAGCATGACTAGTATCTATGTGGACCCTACTACAGTTTAACCAGCTCAGCTATAGACTACACCAGCATGACTAGTATCTATGTGGACCCTACTACAGTTTAACCAGCTCAGCTATAGACTACACCAGCATGACTAGTATCTATGTGGACCCTACTACAGTTTAACCAGCTCAGCTATAGACTACACCAGCATGACTAGTATCTATGTGGACCCTACTACAGTTTAACCAGCTCAGCTATAGACTACACCAGCATGACTAGTATCTATGTGGACCCTACTACAGTTTAACCAGCTCAGCTATAGACTACACCAGCATGACTAGTATCTATGTGGACCCTACTACAGTTTAACCAGCTCAGCTATAGACTACACCAGCATGACTAGTATCTATGTGGACCCTACTACAGTTTAACCAGCTCAGCTATAGACTACACCAGCATGACTAGTATCTATGTGGACCCTACTACAGTTTAACCAGCTCAGCTATAGACTACACCAGCATGACTAGTATCTATGTGGACCCTACTACAGTTTAACCAGCTCAGCTATAGACTACACCAGCATGACTAGTATCTATGTGGACCCTACTACAGTTTAACCAGCTCAGGTATAGACTACACCAGCATGACTAGTATCTATGTGGACCCTACTACAGTTTAACCAGCTCAGCTATAGACTACACCAGCATGACTAGTATCTATGTGGACCCTACTACAGTTTAACCAGCTCAGCAGAACCAGTGAGAACAAAAAAATATCCAATCCCAAACCCAGGATAGAGGGGCTGAGTGAATGTGGTCTGGACTCTGTGGAGGAGGGTCATTGTGTCAGAGACACTGTAGAAGGACAGAGTACCTGCCTTGTGATCCAGGTACACTCCTACTCTGGAGGACTGAGGGCCTGATACTTTAGTCTCAACATTATTGTGTCTGAAACAATAACCACCACTATAGCACTCTAATCTCCAGGACTTGTTATTGTATCCAAATCTACCACCTGTCTCTGTTCTGCTGATGTCTTTATATGAGACTGCTGTAACAACATAACCAGTCCACTCCACCTCCCAGTAACAGCATCCAGACAGACCCTCTCTACACAGAACCTGACACCAGTTGGTGAATCTGTCTGGATGTTCAGGATGTGGTTGGACATGGCCTGTATTGGTCACCTTTCTGTTCCCTTCAGACAGAGAGAGGAGTGTGTATGCTGTGTTTGGGTCCAGTGTGAGCTGACAGGAATCTGGGAGAAGAGCAGAGACCAATGAGGGGAGTCAGAACAATAAGTTAAGTCAGATACTGTATCTACCCTGTCTTTGATTAGAGCACAGCAGAGATCAAATCAGAGAAATATGAGGAGTCAGATAGATACCCAGTCTTTGATTAGATCTACTATTGCTATATATTTCTAGAGGGATTGTTAGGAGTGTCAGTAAAAAGAGACTGTTAGTTACTTCACAATAAAGAGACTCACGTTGTAACAACTGTTCTCTGGTCTTGGGCTCTGGAGGCAGTACAACATCCACTATATTCACTA
>NW_023493662.1:482500-617500 GCF_013265735.2 Oncorhynchus mykiss
CTGTGCTGGAGTGTTTTCAATCACGGTTTACACCACTCTAAATCCTCCTACCTAACTCAGAACTTCTGAGAAAATAAAAGAGTCCTACTAACTTCTAATAGACCCTCCCCCATCCCCCAAATCTCTTCCAAGTGTAATGTTTACTGTTCATTTCTGATTGTTTATTTCACTCTTGTTTATTGTCCATTTCACTTGCTTTGGCAATGTAAACATATATTTCCATGCCAATAAAGCCCTATGAATTTAATTCAATTGAGAGAGAGACAGTTCCATGTTAATGTATAGGGGACATGAGTCAGTCATGGTTACTCATGGTTATGTGATGAGGCAGCCCAGTTGGTTACAAAAACCAGTCTATTCTCTGAAAGGGGTCCAGACAGCCTGTTCCCAACAGTGGGGTCAGTGGGATTGAATAGCCCCCCCCCCCCCCCCCCCCCTCTCTCTCTCTCTCTCTGACTGGAGGAGAGAAGTGAAATGGTGTGTCTCCTCTGGTCAACAATACTCACCTTGAAAGACTCCACAGCCTGTTGGAGCTCCTTCAGCTCCTTCTCTCTCTCCTGGAATCTCTGCTGGACCTTCTGCTGACTCATCCCCAGCTGCCTCTGTGGAGAATCACTCTTCAATGAGCTATCAAGCTTTATTAGTCCAGTAGATCAATAGTATAGTAATGTGACATAGGACCCATAGAGAGGAAGGTCTACAATCCTGAGGAAGTCCCTTTACAATATTATATTATGTTGCTATGTGAATGATTATAGTTTTTATGGTAGGACTTCATGTATCAAGGGGTTGAGACTGAACTTTGGACTCATAAAAGGCCATTCAGAATGATAATAGTGTTTGACTTTAGAAAATGGTGATACATTTGTAACAAACTCAATATACTCAAGGTTTGTGTTCATATTTGTGGATCCATTTCATATTGTATATAATATAATGATCTCATATTCAAACAGATTTAGTTCCTACTGTATCTTTAATTCCTTGTTTATCAGACAGTCACCAACAAGTTGTTCTGGTCTTACCTGTTTCTCAGTCCTCTCTGCTGCAGCTGACACTGTATCATGGCCTTTATGTTCATCCATCACACACAGCAGACAGATACACTGCTGATCGGTACGACAGTAAACCTCCAGCAGTTTGTCATGATGAGAGCAGATCTTCTCCTGTAGTTGTGCCGTGGCTTTGACCAGCTTGTGCTTCTTGAAAGCAGGAAATTCATAGTGAGGTTGGAGGTGAGTCTCACAGTAAGAGGCCAGACACACCAGACAGGACATGAGGGCTTTCTGCTTTCTGGTCCCAGTGCAGAAATCACACACCACATCTCCAGGTCCAGCATAGCACAGAGCAGGAGGGGGAGCAGCCTGGAGTCCTGTCTTCCTCAGTTTCTCCACCAGCTCAGCCAACATGTTATTTTTCCTCAGATTAGGCCTTGGAGTGAAGGTCTCTCTGCACTGAGGACAGCTATAGACCCCTTTCAGATCATCCTGATCCCAGCAGCCCTCAATACAGCTCCTACAGTAACTGTGTCCACAGATAGTAGTGACCGGCTCCTTCAGTAGATCCAGACAGACAGAACAACAGAACTGGTCCTGGTCCAGCAGAACTCCCTGTTGAGCCATTTGGACGGTTGTTCACTCTCACACAGACAGACGACAGAGAGACTCAGATCAGTTTCGTTTCCTCAGAAGAGAGTTTGTGGGAGGGGAGGGACTTCCTGGTTCTGCCAGAGGGCTGGGGTTAGAGGGAGGGAGGGGTTAGAGGAATGGAGGAAGAGAGAGAGGAACTGCATGCAACAGCAAGAGGGAGACAAATAGTTGTGTTCCAAGTTTAGAGCCCTTAAGAAATACTAAAGAAAACAATTGTTATTTAAAACATAAGTCATTATTTAAGTTAACCGGAGCCATATTGTATTGTGCACTGAGCTGAGATCTTCCATTCTCCTCTGCGCTGGTTACACTTCTTTTCATAGTGAACACTTCATTTCATATTTCATTTCAATAACACATTTCTACTTCCTCAATCAGCCTCTGAGGAGGTTTACCTTCTCTACCTGACGGTCTCATTACAACAGGCTGCCCTGGTGGGTCTGATACAGGAGTGTCTGGGCTTCTCTACCTGACCGTCTCATTACAACAGGCTGCCCTGGTGGGTCTGATACAGGAGTGTCTGGGCTTCTCTACCTGACCGTCTCATTACAACAGGCTGCCCTGGTGGGTCTGATACAGGAGTGTCTGGGCTTCTCTACCTGACCGTCTCATTACAACAGGCTGCCCTGGTGGGTCTGATACAGGAGTGTCTGGGCTTCTCTACCTGACCGTCTCATTACAACAGGCTGCCCTGGTGGGTCTGATACAGGAGTGTCTGGGCTTCTCTACCTGAAAGTCTCATTACAACAGGCTGCCCTGGTGGGTCTGATACAGGAGTGTCTGGGCTTCTCTACCTGACCGTCTCATTACAACAGGCTGCCCTGGTGGGTCTGATACAGGAGTGTCTGGGCTTCTCTACCTGACCGTCTCATTACAACAGGCTGCCCTGTTGGGTCTGACACAGGAGTGTCTGGGCTTCTCTACCTGACCGTCTCATTACAACAGGCTGCCCTGGTGGGTCTGATACAGGAGTGTCTGGGCTTCTCTACCTGACCGTCTCATTACAACAGGCTGCCCTGGTGGGTCTGATACAGGAGTGTCTGGGCTTCTCTACCTGACCGTCTCATTACAACAGGCTGCCCTGGTGGGTCTGATACAGGAGTGTCTGGGCTTCTCTACCTGACCGTCTCATTACAACAGGCTGCCCTGGTGGGTCTGACACAGGAGTGTCTGGGCTTCTCTACCTGACCGTCTCATTACAACAGGCTGCCCTGGTGGGTCTGATACAGGAGTGTCTGGGCTTCTCTACCTGACGGTCTCATTACAACAGGCTGCCCTGGTGGGTCTGATACAGGAGTGTCTGGGCTTCTCTACCTGACGGTCTCATTACAACAGGCTGCCCTGGTGGGTCTGATACAGGAGTGTCTGGGGTTCTCTACCTGACGGTCTCATTACAACAGGCTGCCCTGGTGGGTCTGATACAGGAGTGTCTGGGCTTCTCTACCTGACCGTCTCATTACAACAGGCTGCCCTGGTGGGTCTGATACAGGAGTGTCTGGGCTTCTCTACCTGACGGTCTCATTACAACAGGCTGCCCTGGTGGGTCTGATACAGGAGTGTCTGGGCTTCTCTACCTGACGGTCTCATTACAACAGGCTGCCCTGGTGGGTCTGATACAGGAGTGTCTGGGCTTCTCTACCTGACCGTCTCATTACAACAGGCTGCCCTGGTGGGTCTGATACAGGAGTGTCTGGGCTTCTCTACCTGACCGTCTCATTACAACAGGCTGCCCTGGTGGGTCTGATACAGGAGTGTCTGGGCTTCTCTACCTGACCGTCTCATTACAACAGGCTGCCCTGGTGGGTCTGATACAGGAGTGTCTGGGCTTCTCTACCTGACGGTCTCATTACAACAGGCTGCCCTGGTGGGTCTGATACAGGAGTGTCTGGGCTTCTCTACCTGACCGTCTCATTACAACAGGCTGCCCTGGTGGGTCTGATACAGGAGTGTCTGGCCTTCTCTACCTGACGGTCTCATTACAACAGGCTGCCCTGGTGGGTCTGATACAGGAGTGTCTGGGCTTCTCTACCTGACCGTCTCATTACAACAGGCTGCCCTGGTGGGTCTGATACAGGAGTGTCTGGGCTTCTCTACCTGACCGTCTCATTACAACAGGCTGCCCTGGTGGGTCTGATACAGGAGTGTCTGGGCTTCTCTACCTGACCATCTCATTACAACAGGCTGCCCTGGTGGGTCTGATACAGGAGTGTCTGGCCTTCTCTACCTGACCGTCTCATTACAACAGGCTGCCCTGGTGGGTCTGATACAGGAGTGTCTCGGCTTCTCTACCTGACCGTCTCATTACAACAGGCTGCCCTGGTGGGTCTGATACAGGAGTGTCTGGGCTTCTCTACCTGACCCTCTTATTACAACAGGCTGCCCTGGTGGGTCTGATACAGGAGTGTCTGGGCTTCTCTACCTGACCATCTCATTACAACAGGCTGCCCTGGTGGGTCTGACACAGGAGTGTCTGGGCTTCTCTACCTGACGGTCTCATTACAACCGGCTGCCCTGGTTGGTCTGATACAGGAGTGTCTGGGCTTCTCTACCTGATCGTCTCATTACAACAGGCTGCCCTGGTGGGTCTGACACAGGAGTGTCTGGGCTTCTCTACCTGACCGTCTCATTACAACAGGCTGCCCTGGTGGGTCTGACACAGGAGTGTCTGGGCTTCTCTACCTGACCCTCTCATTACAACATGCTGCCCTGGTTGGTCTGATACAGGAGTGTCTGGCCTTCTCTACCTGACCGTCTCATTACAACAGGCTGCCCTGGTGGGTCTGATACAGGAGTGTCTGGGCTTCTCTACCTGACGGTCTCATTACAACAGGCTGCCCTGGTGGGTCTGACACAGGAGTGTCTGGGCTTCTCTACCTGACCGTCTCATTACAACAGGCTGCCCTGGTGGGTCTGACACAGGAGTGTCTGGGCTTCTCTACCTGACCGTCTCATTATAACAGGCTGCCCTGGTGGGTCTGACACAGGAGTGTCTGGGCTTCTCTACCTGACCGTCTCATTACAACAGGCTGCCCTGGTGGGTCTGATACAGGAGTGTCTGGCCTTCTCTACCTGACGGTCTCATTACAACAGGCTGCCCTGGTGGGTCTGATACAGGAGTGTCTGGGCTTCTCTACCTGACCGTCTCATTACAACAGGCTGCCCTGGTGGGTCTGATACAGGAGTGGCTGGGCTTCTCTACCTGACCGTCTCATTACAACAGGCTGCCCTGGTGGGTCTGATACAGGAGTGTCTGGGCTTCTCTACCTGACCGTCTCATTACAACAGGCTGCCCTGGTGGGTCTGATACAGGAGTGTCTGGGCTTCTCTACCTGACCGTCTCATTACAACAGGCTGCCCTGGTGGGTCTGACACGGGTGTGTCTGGGCTTCTCTACCTGACCGTCTCATTACAACAGGCTGCCCTGGTGGGTCTGACACAGGAGTGTCTGGGCTTCTCTACCTGACGGTCTCATTACAACAGGCTGCCCTGGTGGGTCTGAGACAGGAGTGTCTGGGCTTCTCTACCTGACCGTCTCATTACAACAGGCTGCCCTGGTGGGTCTGACACAGGAGTGTCTGGGCTTCTCTACCTGACCGTCTCATTACAACAGGCTGCCCTGGTGGGTCTGATACAGGAGTGTCTGGGCTTCTCTACCTGACGGTCTCATTACAACAGGCTGCCCTGGTGGGTCTGATACAGGAGTGGCTGGGCTTCTCTACCTGACCGTCTCATTACAACAGGCTGCCCTGGTGGGTCTGACACAGGAGTGTCTGGGCTTCTCTACCTGACCGTCTCATTACAACAGGCTGCCCTGGTGGGTCTGATACAGGAGTGTCTGGGCTTCTCTACCTGACCGTCTCATTACAACAGGCTGCCCTGGTTGGTCTGATACAGGAGTGTCTGGCCTTCTCTACCTGACCGTCTCATTACAACAGGCTGCCCTTGTGGGTCTGATACAGGAGTGCCTGTCTGTCTGCTCACACTCAGGTACATGGAACACGTGTCTCCTATTTCTCCAGGACGTAACTCCCTAAGGTGTCATTACATCATGTGACCTGGTTGCCACTGTTTTCACCACACAGGCCTCAACATTCCATGTTTTCCCATCATGCATTTCCCCCCCTATCATTTGGACTGAGATCACGGAGCACCTTGGACCCTTTGTCATAGTACGTTTTCTGTTCCCTCTTTCCTCTCCGTTAAGAATCACCTCGTCCTGCTGCTCTGTTTCTAGGAGGACAACCTAGTTTGGAGTTTCCTGTTGAACAACAGCTCTGCAGGAGACAGACCATGTTTTAGTGGAGGAGCCCTCTAGTTCAACAAAGCTAGACACGGATCTGTCTTTGAGTCCAGAGCTTTCTTAAGCAGTAGTTTGACTGTTCTGACACCGTTCTCCTCTAACCCATTAGACTGTGGGTACGGTCGGCTTGAGGGGACATGCTTGAACCCCTACAGCTGATCAAAATCACTGAAAGCTGAACTGTGAGGTGTTGTCTGTTCGGACTACCTCTGAGACCTCATGACGAGCAAAGAATGACTCAATGTGAGTTATCAGCTGAACTGTGAGGTGTTGTCTGTTCGGACTACCTCTGAGACCCCATGACGAGCAAAGAATGACTCAATGTGAGTTATCAGCTGAACTGTGAGGTGTTGTCTGTACGGACTACCTCTGAGACCTCATGACGAGCAAAGAATGACTCAATGTGAGTTATCAGCTGAACTGTGAGGTGTTGTCTGTTCGGACTACCTCTGAGACCTCATGACGAGCAAAGAATGACTCAATGTGAGTTATCAGCTGTTATCAGCTGAACTGTGAGGTGTTGTCTGTACGGACTACCTCTGAGACCTCATGACGAGCAAAGAATGACTCAATGTGAGTTATCAGCTGTTATCAGCTGAACTGTGAGGTGTTGTCTGTACGGACTACCTCTGAGACCTCATGACGAGCAAAGAATGACTCAATGTGAGTTATCAGCTGAACTGTGAGGTGTTGTCTGTACGGACTACCTCTGAGACCTCATGATGAGCAAAGAATGACTCAATGTGAGTTATCAGCTGAACTGTGAGGTGTTGTCTGTACGGACTACCTCTGAGAACTCATGACGAGCAAAGAATGACTCAATATGAACTACTTCCTCTCCTCTATATGACAGTTAGTGTGTAGAAACAGAGTATAGAAACTACTTCCTCTCCTCTATATGACAGTTAGTGTGTAGAAACAGAGTATAGAAACGACTTCCTCTCCTCTATATGACAGTTAGTGTGTAGAAACAGAGTATAGAAACTACTTCCTCTCCTCTATATGACAGTTAGCGTGTAGAAACAGAGTATAGAAACTACTTCCTCTCCTCTATATGACAGTTAGCAGATGTGTAGAAACAGAGTATAGAAAAGCTTGTCTGTTCAGATTGCTGACTTTGACGAAGGCTCACACTCTTCTCTGTTACTTCCTGCCCGTTTCTATAGAGATGACTTCCTTCAGATAGAACTGAAACGGGATGTGTCTCACCCTGCGGTCGTAACCCAATGTCTAATCTAAATATCATTTTTTCCACCATTGCGGCCCATCAGGAAGTCCATGATCCAGTTGCAGAGGGAGGTGTTTAGTCCCAGGCTCCTTAGCTTAGTGAGGAGCTTTGTGAGCACTATGGTGTTGAACGCTGAGCTGTAGTCAATGAACAGCATTCTCATGTAACTGATCCTGTTGTCCAGGTGGGAAAGGGCAGTGTAGAGTGCCATTGGGATTGCGTCATCTGTGGATCTGTTGGGGCGGTATGTGAATTGGTATGGGTCTAGGGTTTCCAGGATGATGCTGTTGATGTCTGATTTGATTTCAATAGGGGCACCTACAGTGGGGAGAACAAGTATTTGATACACAGCAGATTTTGCAGGTTTTCCTACTTACAAAGCATGTAGAGGTCTGTAATTTATATCATAGGTACACTTCAACTGTGAGAGACGGAATCTAAAACAAAAATCCAGAAAATCACATTGTATGATTTTTAAGTAATTAATTTGCATTTTATTGCATGACATAAGTATTTGATAACCAGTAAGAATTTCGGCTCTCACAGACCTCTTAGTTTTTCTTTAAGAATCCCTCCTGTTCTCCACTCATTACCTGTATTAACTCAAATTAAATCAAGTAAATCACCATGATTTTTAAGTAATTCATTTGCATTCTCCAATCACAGCCATTAAACTCTGTAAGTGTTTTAACCTTTATTTAACTAGACAAGTCAGTTAAGAACAAATTCTTATTTACAATGACGGCCTACCCCGGACAACACTGGGACAATTGTGCTCCACCCTATGGGACTCCCAATCACGGCCGGTTGTGATACAGCCTGGATTCAAACCAGGGACTGTAGTGACACCTCTTGTACTGGGATGCAGTGCCTTTGACCACTGTGATACAGCCTGGATTCAAACCAGGGACTGTAGTGACACTGAGATGCAGTGTCTTAGACCCCAGCGCCACTCAGGAGCAGTGATCTAAGGCTGAGCCGTTGAGCATTGGAAAACCTCCCTGGTCTTTGTGGTCGAATCTGTGTTTGAATTCCACTGAGGGACCTTACAGATACACTATATATACAGCAGTATGTGGACACCCCTTACAGATACACTATATATACAGCAGTATGTGGACACCCCTTACAGATACACTATATATACAACAGTATGTGGACACCCCTTACAGATACACTATATATACAACAGTATGTGGACACCCCTTACAGATACACTATATATACAGCAGTATGTGGACAACCCTTACAGATACACTATATATACAGCAGTATGTGGACACCCCTTACAGATACACTATATATACAGCAGTATGTGGACAACCCTTACAGATACACTATATATACAACAGTATGTGGACACCCCTTACAGATACACTATATATACAGCAGTATGTGGACACCCCTTACAGATACACTATATATACAGCAGTATGTGGACAACCCTTACAGATACACTATATATACAGCAGTATGTGGACACCCCTTACAGATACACTATATATACAGCAGTATGTGGACACCCCATCAATTGAGTCGATTTGACCATTTCAGCCACACCCGTTGCTGACGTGTATAACACCGAGCACCTAGTCATGCAATCTCCAAACACTGGCAGTACAACGGCCTTACTGAAGAGCACAGTGACTTTCAACGTATTGCTGTCATAGGATGCCACCTTTCCAACATGTCAGTTCGTAAAATGTCTGCCCAGCTAGAACTTGTAACGGCTGTCATCAGAAGGATGAGACCGAGGCGCAGCGTTCTTTGAGTTCCACATCATTTATTAACGAAGTGAAACTTTAGAAAAAAAACAAAACAATAAAGAAACCAACGACCGAACAGCTTCGTTGTGCAAACTTCCTGCACACAAACAGACCAAGATCCCACATAGAAGGAGGGAAAGGGCTGCCTAAGTATGGTTCCCAATCAGAGACAACGACCGAACAGCTTCGTTGTGTAAACTTCCTGCACACAAACAAAGAACCAGATCCCACATAGAAGGAGGGAAAGGGCTGCCTAAGTATGGTTCCCAATCAGAGACAACGATAGACAGCTGTCCCTGATTGAGAACCATACCCGGCCAAAACATAGAAACACAAATCATAGAAATAAAGAACATAGAATGCCCACCCCAAATCCCCCCCTGACCGAACCAAATAGAGACATAAAAAGGCTCTCTAAGGTCAGGGTGTGACATGCAGTGAGGATTCACCATCTTCATCAAATGTTTTCATCATTTATCTGCAGACAACCATCAAAAAGCATCGGCCTACCAGAAGCCTATGCAAATTAGGAAGCCAAATCATTGGCTCTCTGGTCGATGCAATTCGAGAGGGTACACTCATTAGATATGTCACTCACTCCAGCATCAATGTCTGGCAAGCCCCGACATCCTAGGAAAGGAAACATAGGACATCCTTTGGTTTACTTGTCCTGATGTGATACCATGGACATATAACCAGGTTGCCTGAATGATGAAAGGCAAAGAGAGATACACACACACAACAACCACTTAAACCCTCTATGAGACTCCTCTTTCAAAGTCTCCAAAACCTCTTCTTCCAGCCACAACGGGTAACTGGGGGGTTTTACACATAACCCTGAGCATGATGTGATGTTAAATGTTTAATTAACTCAGGAACCACACCTATGTGGAAGCACCTGTTTTCAATATGAACTCAGCAAAAAAAGAAATGTCCTTTCACTGTCAACTGCGTTTATTTTCAGCAAACTTAACATGTGTAAATATTTGTATGAACAAGATTCAACAACTGAGACATAAACTGAACAAGTTCCACAGATATGTGACAAACAGAAATGTTATAATGTGTCCCTGAACAAAGGGGGGGTCAAAATCAAAAGTAACAGTCAGTATCTGGTGTGGCCACCAGCTGCATTAAGTATTGCAGTGCATCTCCTCCTCATGGACTGCACCAGATTTTCCAGTTGTTGCTGTGACATGTTACCCCACTCTTCCACCAAGGTACATGCAAGTTCCCAGACATTTCCGAGGGGAATGGTTCTAGCCCTCACCCTCCGATCCAACAGGTCCCAGACGTGCTCAATGTTAGTGTCTTAACGACAGGTGCATGCTCAATAATTGTTTATGGTTCATTGAACGAGCATGGGAAACAGTGTTTAAACCCTTTACAATGAAGATCTGTGAAGTTATTTGGATTTTTACAAATTATCTTTGAAAGACAGGGTCCTGAAAAAGGGATGTTTCTTTTTTTGCTGAGTTTACTTTGAATCGCGTGTTTATTTTATTTAGTCAGGTTCCTGTCTGCATTTGTAATCTGTTACCTTTGTCTTGTTCAAATCATGTGTTTTATTGAAAATGTTCCATTCCCTTTGTTATAAACAGGGACAATCGTGACTTTGACTCCACACAACACAACATCCACAGATGTTTCAATCGTGGCTTTGACTCCACACAACACAACATCCACAGATGTTTCAATCGTGGCTTTGACTCCACACAACACAACATCCACAGATGTTTCAATCGTGGCTTTGACTCCACACAACACAACATCCACAGATGTTTCAATCGTGGCTTTGACTCCACACAACACAACATCCACAGATGTTTCAATCGTGACTTTGACTCCACACAACACAACATCCACAGATGTTTCAATCGTGGCTTTGACTCCACACAACACAACATCCACAGATGTTTCAATCATGACTTTGACTCCACACAACACAACATCCACAGATGTTTCAATCGTGGCTTTGACTCCACACAACACAACATCCACAGATGTTTCAATCGTGACTTTGACTCCACACAACACAACATCCACAGATGTTTCAATCGTGGCTTTGACTCCACACAACACAACATCCACAGATGTTTCAATCGTGACTTTGACTCCACACAACACAACATCCACAGATGTTTCAATCGTGGCTTGACTCCACACAACACAACATCCACAGATGTTTCAATCGTGGCTTTGACTCCACACAACACAACATCCACA
This sequence comes from Oncorhynchus mykiss, assembly GCF_013265735.2. Lineage (NCBI taxonomy): Eukaryota > Metazoa > Chordata > Actinopteri > Salmoniformes > Salmonidae > Oncorhynchus > Oncorhynchus mykiss. Next base: position 493,670 of record NW_023493662.1, read on the forward strand.
GATGTTTCAATCGTGGCTTTGACTCCACACTACACAACATCCACAGATGTTTCAATCGTGGCTTTGACTCCGCACAACACAACATCCACAGATGTTTCAATCGTGACTTTGACTCCACACAACACAACATCCACAGATGTTTCAATCGTGGCTTTGACTCCACACAACACAACATCCACAGATGTTTCAATCGTGGCTTTGACTCCACACAACACAACATCCACAGATGTTTCAATCGTGGCTTTGACTCCACACAACACAACATCCACAGATGTTTCAATCGTGACTTTGACTCCACACAACACAACATCCACAGATGTTTCAATCGTGGCTTTGACTCCACACAACACAACATCCACAGATGTTTCAATCGTGGCTTTGACTCCACACAACACAACATCCACAGATGTTTCAATCGTGGCTTTGACTCCACACAACATCCACAGATGTTTCAATCGTGGCTTTGACTCCACACAACACAACATCCACAGATGTTTCAATCGTGGCTTTGACTCCACACAACATCCACAGATGTTTCAATCGTGGCTTTGACTCCACACAACACAACATCCACAGATGTTTCAATCGTGGCTTTGACTCCACACAACACAACATCCACAGATGTTTCAATCGTGGCTTTGACTCCACACAACACAACATCCACAGATGTTTCAATCGTGGCTTTGACTCCACACAACACAACATCCACAGATGTTTCAATCGTGGCTTTGACTCCACACAACACAACATCCACAGATGTTTCAATCGTGGCTTTGACTCCACACAACACAACATCCACAGATGTTTCAATCGTGGCTTTGACTCCACACAACATCCACAGATGTTTCAATCGTGGCTTTGACTCCACACAACACAACATCCACAGATGTTTCAATCGTGGCTTTGACTCCACACAACATCCACAGATGTTTCAATCGTGGCTTTGACTCCACACAACACAACATCCACAGATGTTTCAATCGTGGCTTTGACTCCACACAACACAACATCCACAGATGTTTCAATCGTGGCTTTGACTCCACACAACACAACATCCACAGATGTTTCAATCGTGGCTTTGACTCCACACAACACAACATCCACAGATGTTTCAATCGTGGCTTTGACTCCACACAACACAACATCCACAGATGTTTCAATCGTGGCTTTGACTACACACAACACAACATCCACAGATGTTTCAATCGTGGCTTTGACTCCACACAACACAACATCCACAGATGTTTCAAATATGTCTGACAACACATATCTTGTGTTTCAGATGTTTTATAAACCTCTGTTTCTGGTGATAAATTGTTACGTTTTATAAACAGTTCATACTTTATTAAAACATTTCATTTTGAGCTTGAACTTGATTGTGTATTTATTCTTCACCTTAAACTGATGAATAGTTAGCCTGGTACCTTAAACTGATGAATAGTTAGCCTGGTACCTTAAACTTATGAATAGTTAGCCTGGTACCTTAAACTTATGAATAGTTAGCCTGGTCCCTTAAACTGATGAATAGTTAGCCTGGTACCTTAAACTGATGAATAGTTAGCCTGGTACCTTAAACTGAAGAATAGTTAGCCTGGTACCTTAAACTTATGAATAGTTAGCCTGGTCCCTTAAACTGATGAATAGTTAGCCTGGTACCTTAAACTGATGAATAGTTAGCCTGGTACCTTAAACTGATGAATAGTTAGCCTGGTACCTTAAACTGATGAATAGTTAGCCTGGTCCCTTAAACTGATGAATAGTTAGCCTGGTCCCTTAAACTGATGAATAGTTAGCCTGGTACCTTAAACTGATGAATAGTTAGCCTGGTACCTTAAACTGATGAATAGTTAGCCTGGTCCCTTAAACTGATGAATAGTTAGCCTGGTCCCTTAAACTGATGAATAGTTAGCCTGGTACCTTAAACTGATGAATAGTTAGCCTGGTACCTTAAACTTATGAATAGTTAGCCTGGTCCCTTAAACTGATGAATAGTTAGCCTGGTACCTTAAACTGATGAATAGTTAGCCTGGTACCTTAAACTGATGAATAGTTAGCCTGGTACCTTAAACTGATGAATAGTTAGCCTGGTACCTTAAACTGATGAATAGTTAGCCTGGTCCCTTAAACTGATGAATAGTTAGCCTGGTACCTTAAACTGATGAATAGTTAGCCTGGTACCTTAAACTGATGAATAGTTAGCCTGGTCCCTTAAACTGATGAATAGTTAGCCTGGTACCTTAAACTGATGAATAGTTAGCCTGGTACCTTAAACTGATGAATAGTTCATCTAGTCCCTTAAACTGATGAATAGTTAGCCTGGTACCTTCAACTGATGAATAGTTAGCCTGGTACCTTAAACTGATGAATAGTTAGCCTGGTACCTTAAACTGATGAATAGTTAGCCTGGTACCTTCAACTGATGAATAGTTAGCCTGGTCCCTGTTGAAGGAATTCTAAATTCCTCTGTTTTATTTCCCAATCAGAATTAAATACTCTGTCAATGCATTTAAGGGTTTGTAAGACCCTATATATTTTATAAGAATGGACAGAGCCCCGGTCTTAAAAGTCAGGTAACAGCGTTTAATTCAAGAGAGTACTGGTATATACACATTTTACCACAGGTTATAAACTGAAAATGACGTCAGCGTTTTCTAAATGTTCTATCTCTTCATGACACCGGTAGAGAGGCCCTATAGTTCTCGAGCCTTCCCTCCTCTCCTAAAGCCAAGGTCAGTCAGTGTAGATTAGCATTCTAGACAGTCTGGAGATAGTCCGTCCCTGCCATCTGGAGATAGTTCATTCATTTGTACCAAGGCACTGTTCTAAACTCCTGACTATATTATATACAATTGGGAATGGGAGCAAGAGAGAAAATTCATACATGTACAGTACATAATAGCATTTGGACAAGTCAGTCCTGATTGAAATGTATACATAATTAGTCATCATTGATAAACGGTAGTGTAGTAAACAGAGTGTACAGAGTGTACGGTAGTGTAGTAAACAGGGAGTACGGTAGTGTAGTAAACAGGGAGTACGGTAGTGTACTAAACAGGGAGTACGGTAGTGTAGTAAACAGAGTGAGTACGGTAGTTTAGTAAACAGAGTGAGTACGGTAGTGTAGTAAACAGAGTGAGTACGGTAGTGTAGTAAACAGGGAGTACGGTAGTGTAGTAAACAGAGTGAGTACGGTAGTGTAGTAAACAGGGTGAGTACGGTAGTGTATTAGACAGAGTGAGTACGGTAGTGTAGTAAACAGAGTGAGTACAGTAGTGTAGTAAACAGGGAGTACGGTAGTGTAGTAAACGGAGTACGGTAGTGTAGTAAACAGAGTGAGTACGGTAGTGTAGTAAACAGAGTGAGTACTGTAGTGTATTAAACAGAGTGAGTACGGTAGTGTAGTAAACAGGGAGTACGGTAGTGTAGTAAACGGAGTACGGTAGTGTAGTAAACAGAGTGAGTACGGTAGTGTAGTAAACAGAGTGAGTACGGTAGTGTAGAAAACAGAGTGAGTACTGTAGTGTATTAAACAGAGTGAGTACAGTAGTGTATTAAACAGAGTGAGTACAGTAGTGTATTAAACAGAGTGAGTACGGTAGTGTAGTTAACTGGATAAACTAGCTAGCTAGTAGCTACCACAGCCAGTTCAGGTCTAGCATCCAGCCTTCGCCTCTAGCTATCTGTCAGATAGGTTAGCAGGTAGCCTAGAGCATTGGGACAGTAAACGAAAGGTCTCTGGATCTAATCCCCGAACAAATGATGTGAAAAGTCTGTCAATGTGCCCTTGAACAAGACACTTAACCCGAGCTCTGGATAAGAGTGTCTGCTGATGATGTAAATAGTGCTGTGACAATAGCAGCATCATAGCAGCTATCTTACAGCTGTTGTGTGTTTGGAAATGTTTTGTAGCCTTTGATTTCAACAGAAGTAAATGAACTTGGCTGGCTTTCCACAGTTGGTGTACTGTTGGAGCCAGAGCTAGCCAAAAAAGTTGGCTAAAGCTGCTATTTTTGCCTCAATCACACTAGATCTGAATCGGGCCTGGCGCCACGAGGGGGCTAAAGGGGGATTAGCCCACTCATTTCAAACTTCATTTTTTGTTTTATTTCCCTGTATAAAAATATCAAAAAAGTCTCAATGAGTAACAGGTTGGCGCCAAAAAGTTATCTTATTCCCTCCTGATTCCGTGAATCTTCCAACCGGGTTTTCAAAGAATGTTTTTTGCAACTACCCAGGAGAGAACTCACCCACTGTCTATATAATAGACCGAGCTCCCTAAGTAACAATGAGATGACAACTGTGACCTTCCGGCTCTATTCCATCTTATGTATCAATATTTTAAAATGTGTTTTTTACATTGGATATAAGTAGAGACTCAGAGCTAGAAAATGGATTATCAACACTACAGTTGAGAAACAATGGGAAAGTCATTCTGCTGATAAACTTGTAACCCCACTTTTGAGGTAATGGGCCTTGAATGTTTTGGTACACCAACTGGAGAGCTCTTCTTTGTCTACCCCCATTCAGTATCGACCCCACCCATCTCTTTAAGGATTCACATGTGAGGCCATGTGCTAAACAGAGTGAGTACTGTAGTGTAGTAAACAGAGTGAGTACAGCAGTGTAGCAAACAGCGTGAGTACAGTAGTGTAGTAAACAGGGTGAGTACTGTAGTGTAGTAAACAGAGTGAGTACAGTAGTGTGCTAAACAGTGTGAGTACTGTATTGTAGTAAACAGAGTGAGTACAGTAGTGTAGTAAACAGAGTGAATACTGTAGTGTATTGAACAGAGTGAGTACAGTAGTGTAGTAAACAGAGTGAGTTCAGTAGTGTAGTAAACAGAGTGAGTACAGTAGTGTAGTAAACAGACTGAGTACAGTAGTGTAGTAAACAGGCTGAGTACAGTAGTGTATTAAACAGAGTATGGTAGTGTACTAAACAGAGTGAGTACTGTAGTGTAGTAAACAGAGTGAGTACGGTAGTCTGTCTGTAGACAGTGATACCCTCTTAAGGACATTTCCAAATCTAACTGCGGGTCGCTCAGGACCTGAAGTAGGGATACGCATTTCCTTGATACCATTTAAAATGACGTTTTCAGGTTTGTGGAAATGTGAAATGAATGTAGGAGAATATAACACAGTAGATCTGGTAAAAGATAATACAAACAAAACATATGTTTTTTCTTCCTCTCTTTGAAATACAAGAGATGGGCCAGAATGTAATATTTCAGGTTTGAGACAATTTAGACTTTGGCCATTTAATGGCAGCAGTGTATTTGCAAAGTTTAAGACTGATCCAATGAACCATTCTGTTCAAAATGTTGTATCGAGACCTCCTAATGGTATTATTTCACTGTAATAGCTACTGTAAATTGGAGAGGGCAGTTAGATTAACAAGAATTTAAGCTTTCTGCCAATATCAGATATGTCTATGTCCTGGGAAATGTTCTTGTTACTTACAACCTCATGCTAATCACATTAGCCTATGTTAGCTCAACCTCATGCTAATCACATTAGCCTACGTTAGCTCAACCTCATGCTAATCACATTAGCCTATGTTAGCTCAACCTCATGCTAATCACATTAGCCTACATTAGCTCAACCTCATGCTAATCACATTAGCCTATGTTAGCTCAACCTCATGCTAATCACATTAGCCTACGTTAGCTCAACCTCATGCTAATCACATTAGCCTACGTTAGCTCAACCGTCTCGCAGGGGGAGACCGATCCCGTAGAGGATAATGCCCTTTTAGTGTAACACCAGATCCCAAATGATTTCACAACTTGAATCTGTTTACACATTTGATTGTTTTTAATACTTCATTTGTGGAGGTGAAGAATCGTTTCAACTCATTTTGAGCATTTTTTATGAAAGTTAAACTACACCTCTTCAGTTATGTTAACCTATATTATAATTCTAATAGTCTGTTTATCATCATGAACCTCCTCTGTTGTCTGTCTACAAACGGTGCTGTTAAAGATACTGCTTGTGTTTATCATCATGAACCTCCTCTGTTGTCTGTCTAGAAACGGTGCTGTTACAGATACTGCTTGTGTTTATCATCATGAACCTCCTCTGTTGTCTGTCTAGAAACGGTGCTGTTACAGAAACTGCTTGTGTTTGTCATCATGAACCTCCTCTGTTGTCTGTCTAGAAACGGTGCTGTTACAGAAACTGCTTGTGTTTATCATCATGAACCTCCTCTGTTGTCTGTCTAGAAACGGTGCTGTTACAGAAACTGCTTGTGTTTATCATCATGAACCTCCTCTGTTGTCTGTCTAGAAACGGTGCTGTTACAGAAACTGCTTGTGTTTATCATCATGAACCTCCTCTGTTGTCTGTCTAGAAACGGTGCTGTTACAGAAACTGCTTGTGTTTATCATCATGAACCTCCTCTGTTGTCTGTCTAGAAACGGTGCTGTTACAGATACTGCTTGTGTTTATCATCATGACCCTCCTCTGTTGTCTGTCTAGAAACGGTGCTGTTACAGAAACTGCTTGTGTTTATCATCATGAACCTCCTCTGTTGTCTGTCTAGAAACGGTGCTGATACAGATACTGCTTGTGTTTATCATCATGACCCTCCTCTGTTGTCTGTCTAGAAACGGTGCTGTTACAGAAACTGCTTGTGTTTGTCATCATGAACCTCCTCTGTTGTCTGTCTAGAAACGGTGCTGTTACAGAAACTGCTTGTGTTTATCATCATGACCCTCCTCTGTTGTCTGTCTAGAAACGGTGCTGTTACAGAAACTGCTTGTGTTTATCATCATGAACCTCCTCTGTTGTCTGTCTAGAAACGGTGCTGTTACAGAAACTGCTTGTGTTTATCATCATGAACCTCCTCTGTTGTCTGTCTAGAAACGGTGCTGATACAGATACTGCTTGTGTTTATCATCATGAACCTCCTCTGTTGTCTGTCTAGAAACGGTGCTGTTACAGAAACTGCTTGTGTTTATCATCATGAACCTCCTCTGTTGTCTGTCTAGAAACGGTGCTGTTACAGATACTGCTTGTGTTTATCATCATGAACCTCCTCTGTTGTCTGTCTAGAAACGGTGCTGTTACAGAAACTGCTTGTGTTTATCATCATGAACCTCCTCTGTTGTCTGTCTAGAAACGGTGCTGTTACAGAAACTGCTTGTGTTTATCATCATGAACCTCCTCTGTTGTCTGTCTAGAAACGGTGCTGTTACAGAAACTGCTTGTGTTTATCATCATGAACCTCCTCTGTTGTCTGTCTAGAAACGGTGCTGATACAGATACTGCTTGTGTTTATCATCATGAACCTCCTCTGTTGTCTGTCTAGAAACGGTGCTGTTACAGAAACTGCTTGTGTTTATCATCATGAACCTCCTCTGTTGTCTGTCTAGAAACGGTGCTGTTACAGATACTGCTTGTGTTTATCATCATGAACCTCCTCTGTTGTCTGTCTAGAAACGGTGCTGTTACAGATACTGCTTGTGTTTATCATCATGAACCTCCTCTGTTGTCTGTCTAGAAACGGTGCTGTTACAGAAACTGCTTGTGTTTATCATCATGAACCTCCTCTGTTGTCTGTCTAGAAACGGTGCTGTTACAGAAACTGCTTGTGTTTATCATCATGACCCTCCTCTGTTGTCTGTCTAGAAACGGTGCTGTTACAGATACTGCTTGTGTTTATCATCATGAACCTCCTCTGTTGTCTGTCTAGAAACGGTGCTGTTACAGATACTGCTTGTGTTTATCATCATGAACCTCCTCTGTTGTCTGTCTAGAAACGGTGCTGTTACAGAAACTGCTTGTGTTTATCATCATGAACCTCCTCTGTTGTCTGTCTAGAAACGGTGCTGTTACAGAAACTGCTTGTGTTTGTCATCATGAACCTCCTCTGTTGTCTGTCTAGAAACGGTGCTGTTACAGAAACTGCTTGTGTTTATCATCATGTGATGGTAGATTAGAACCTTTTCTTGATGTTTAATGTGAAAACAAGGTTCATTTTATTCTAATTGTGAAGATGAATCAAAACATTTAGGCATTAAAGTCAATACATCGAAGCAAGGTGTTAGGTTGTAAACAGATGACCTCAAACGAATGCAGAGAAAAGCTCAAACAGAGTTCATTCACCCCACTGAATGCTGCATTTATATGCCATAGCTTGCACATAACCAAACAATAATTCATACGTCAAGACAAAGGTAGGGGTGTGACTTCTCAGAAATGTCCTTCTGTTTCCCAGAACTGCATGTTGGTCTGTTGTTGAGCGGCTGGTATCACCCCTCCCCCATTATCCCCCATGTTGCTCCACCTCCTTGTGGGAGGAGCCAGGCGAGGCCACAGATCAGGTAAGTACAGATTCTTCTCCAGTGATGTCAACGTGATATTATCTCTGTTACACTGAACACATATCCTACGTCTAGAGGAAGTTGATTTACAAACAGCAGAATGCTCTGGTCTAAAGTAGTGCACTATATAGGGAATAGGGCTCTGATCTATAGTAGTCCACTATATAGGGAATAGGGCTCTGGTCTAAAATAGTGCACTATATAGGGAATAGGGCTCTGATCTATAGTAGTCCACTATATAGGGAATAGGGCTCTGGTCTAAAAGTAGTGCACTATATTTGGAATAGGGCTCTGGTTTAAAGTAGTGCACTATATAGGGAATAGGGCCTTGGTCTAAAAGTAGTGCACTATATAGGGAATAGGGCTCTGGTCTAAAGTAGTGCACTATATAGGGAATAGGGCTCTGGTCTAAAGTAGTGTACTATATAGGGAATAGGGCTCTGGTCTAAAGTAGTGCACTACATAGGGAATAGGGCTCCATTTAGGACAATAAGGCTTTTGTGTTCCAACCACAGGAGTGAACATCCTAGTGTGGAACAGAGGGGAGACATTGGCTGGTAAGCAGCAGAGAGGAGAGCTACAACAGGAAGCAGGAGTCCAGGTTGGCAGAGGTCGAGACCAGCGGAGGAGAAGAGGGGAGACTCGGAGGGGGGGAGGGACGGGGGGGGGGGCGGGGGGGAGAGGATGAGGACGACATTGGGAAGCTGAAGAAGAAGCTGTCTTCGTCCTCGGGGACCAGAACCAGAACATCCAGGGACACAGAAGGGTCCAAATAAATAATCAGGGAGAAAGAGAGAGGTTTATTGTGTGTTTCCTTTATTTTGGTAGTTACCCGACAATGTCATAGACAAGTAACTACCAAAATAAAGGAAACACCAACATACAGTGTTTTAATAGGGTGTTGGACCACCACCAACCAACCAGAACAGATTCAATGCTCCTTGGTATAGATTCTACAAGTGTCTGGAACTCTATTGGAGGGACGCGACACCATTCTTCCACCAGAAATTACATCATTTGGTGTTTTGTTGATGGTGGTGGAAAAACACTGTCTCAGGCGGCGCTCCAGAATCTCCCAAGAGCGTTCAATTGGGTTGACTGATACACATCCTCTATGTTCCTTTGAGAGCCCTCTTTCAGTCACTGAGATCTGGTGACTGAGACACATCCTCTATGTTCCTTTGAGAGCCCTCTTTCAGTCACTGAGGTCTGGTGACTGATACACATCCTCTATGTTCCTTTGAGAGCCCTCTTTCAGTCACTGAGATCTGGTGACTGAGACACATCCTCTATGTTCTTTGGAGAGCCCTCTTTCAGTCACTGAGATCTGGTGACTGAGACACATCCTCTATGTTCTTTGGAGAGCCCTCATTCAGTCACTGAGATCTGGTGACTGAGACACATCCTCTCTGTTCCTCTGAGAGCCCTCTTTCAGTCACTGAGATCTGGTGACTGAGACACATCCTCTATGTTCCTTTGAAAGCCCTCTTTCAGTCACTGAGATCTCTTCTTCTAGCCATAATGGGCAACTCGGCATATTTTTTTTTTACCTGACCCTAAGCATGATGGGATGTTAATTTCTTAATTACCTCAGGAACCACACCTGTGTGGAAGCACCTACTTTCAATTTACTGTGTATCATTTACTCAAGTGTTTATTTTATTTAGTCATTTTCCTGTCTGCATTTGTAATCTGTTACCTTTGTCTTGTTCAAATCATGTGTTTTATTGAAAATGTTCCATTCCCTTTGTTATAAACAGGAACAATCGTGGCTTTGACTCCACACAACACAACATCCACAGATGTTTCAATCGTGGCTTTGACTCCACACAACATCCACAGATGTTTCAATCGTGGCTTTGACTCCACACAACACAACATCCACAGATGTTTCAATCGTGGCTTTGACTCCACACAACACAACATCCACAGATGTTTCAATCGTGACTTTGACTCCACACAACACAACATCCACAGATGTTTCAATCGTGGCTTTGACTCCACACAACACAACATCCACAGATGTTTCAATCGTGGCTTTGACTCCACACAACACAACATCCACAGATGTTTCAATCGTGACTTTGACTCCACACAACACAACATCCACAGATGTTTCAATCGTGGCTTTGACTCCACACAACACAACATCCACAGATGTTTCAAATATGTCTGACAACACATATCTTGTGTTTCAGATGTTTTATAAACCTCTGTTTCTGGTGATAAATTGTTACGTTTTATAAACAGTTCATACTTTATTAAAACATTTAATTTTGAGCTTGAACTTGATTGTGTATTTATTCTTCACCTTAAACTGATGAATAGTTAGCCTGGTACCTTAAACTGATGAATAGTTAGCCTGGTACCTTAAACTGATGAATAGTTAGCCTGGTACCTTAAACTGATGAATAGTTAGCCTGGTACCTTAAACTGATGAATAGTTAGCCTGGTCCCTTAAACTGATGAATAGTTAGCCTGGTACCTTAAACTGATGAATAGTTAGCCTGGTACCTTAAACTGATGAATAGTTAGCCTGGTACCTTAAACTGATGAATAGTTAGCCTGGTACCTTAAACTGATTAATAGTTAGCCTGGTCCCTTAAACTGATGAATAGTTAGCCTGGTACCTTAAACTGATGAATAGTTAGCCTGGTACCTTAAACTGATGAATAGTTAGCCTGGTCCCTTAAACTGATGAATAGTTAGCCTGGTCCCTTAAACTGATGAATAGTTAGCCTGGTACCTTAAACTGATGAATAGTTAGCCTGGTCCCTTAAACTGATGAATAGTTAGCCTGGTACCTTAAACTGATGAATAGTTAGCCTGGTACCTTAAACTGATGAATAGTTAGCCTGGTACCTTAAACTGATGAATAGTTAGCCTGGTCCCTTAAACTGATGAATAGTTAGCCTGGTCCCTTAAACTGATGAATAGTTAGCCTGGTACCTTAAACTGATGAATAGTTAGCCTGGTCCCTTAAACTGATGAATAGTTAGCCTGGTACCTTAAACTGATGAATAGTTAGCCTGGTACCTTAAACTGATGAATAGTTAGCCTGGTCCCTTAAACTGATGAATAGTTAGCCTGGTACCTTAAACTGATGAATAGTTAGCCTGGTACCTTAAACTGATGAATAGTTCATCTAGTCCCTTAAACTGATGAATAGTTAGCCTGGTACCTTCAACTGATGAATAGTTAGCCTGGTACCTTAAACTGATGAATAGTTAGCCTGGTACCTTAAACTGATGAATAGTTAGCCTGGTACCTTCAACTGATGAATAGTTAGCCTGGTCCCTGTTGAAGGAATTCTAAATTCCTCTGTTTTATTTCCCAATCAGAATTAAATACTCTGTCAATGCATTTAAGGGTTTGTAAGACCCTATATATTTTATAAGAATGGACAGAGCCCCGGTCTTAAAAGTCAGGTAACAGCGTTTAATTCAAGAGAGTACTGGTATATACACATTTTACCACAGGTTATAAACTGAAAATGACGTCAGCGTTTTCTAAATGTTCTATCTCTTCATGACACCGGTAGAGAGGCCCTATAGTTCTCGAGCCTTCCCTCCTCTCCTAAAGCCAAGGTCAGTCAGTGTAGATTAGCATTCTAGACAGTCTGGAGATAGTCCGTCCCTGCCATCTGGAGATAGTTCATTCATTTGTACCAAGGCACTGTTCTAAACTCCTGACTATATTATATACAATTGGGAATGGGAGCAAGAGAGAAAATTCATACATGTACAGTACATAATAGCATTTGGACAAGTCAGTCCTGATTGAAATGTATACATAATTAGTCATCATTGATAAACGGTAGTGTAGTAAACAGAGTGTACAGAGTGTACGGTAGTGTAGTAAACAGGGAGTACGGTAGTGTAGTAAACAGGGAGTACGGTAGTGTACTAAACAGGGAGTACGGTAGTGTAGTAAACAGAGTGAGTACGGTAGTTTAGTAAACAGAGTGAGTACGGTAGTGTAGTAAACAGAGTGAGTACGGTAGTGTAGTAAACAGGGAGTACGGTAGTGTAGTAAACAGAGTGAGTACGGTAGTGTAGTAAACAGGGTGAGTACGGTAGTGTATTAGACAGAGTGAGTACGGTAGTGTAGTAAACAGAGTGAGTACAGTAGTGTAGTAAACAGGGAGTACGGTAGTGTAGTAAACGGAGTACGGTAGTGTAGTAAACAGAGTGAGTACGGTAGTGTAGTAAACAGAGTGAGTACTGTAGTGTATTAAACAGAGTGAGTACGGTAGTGTAGTAAACAGGGAGTACGGTAGTGTAGTAAACGGAGTACGGTAGTGTAGTAAACAGAGTGAGTACGGTAGTGTAGTAAACAGAGTGAGTACGGTAGTGTAGTAAACAGAGTGAGTACTGTAGTGTATTAAACAGAGTGAGTACAGTAGTGTATTAAACAGAGTGAGTACAGTAGTGTATTAAACAGAGTGAGTACGGTAGTGTAGTTAACTGGATAAACTAGCTAGCTAGTAGCTACCACAGCCAGTTCAGGTCTAGCATCCAGCCTTCGCCTCTAGCTATCTGTCAGATAGGTTAGCAGGTAGCCTAGAGCATTGGGACAGTAAACGAAAGGTCTCTGGATCTAATCCCCGAACAAATGATGTGAAAAGTCTGTCAATGTGCCCTTGAACAAGACACTTAACCCGAGCTCTGGATAAGAGTGTCTGCTGATGATGTAAATAGTGCTGTGACAATAGCAGCATCATAGCAGCTATCTAACAGCTGTTGTGTGTTTGGAAATGTTTTGTAGCCTTTGATTTCAACAGAAGTAAATGAACTTGGCTGGCTTTCCACAGTTGGTGTACTGTTGGAGCCAGAGCTAGCCAAAAAAGTTGGCTAAAGCTGCTATTTTTGCCTCAATCACACTAGATCTGAATCGGGCCTGGCGCCACGAGGGGGCTAAAGGGGGATTAGCCCACTCATTTCAAACTTCATTTTTTGTTTTATTTCCCTGTATAAAAATATCAAAAAAGTCTCAATGAGTAACAGGTTGGCGCCAAAAAGTTATCTTATTCCCTCCTGATTCCGTGAATCTTCCAACCGGGTTTTCAAAGAATGTTTTTTGCAACTACCCAGGAGAGAACTCACCCACTGTCTATATAATAGACCGAGCTCCCTAAGTAACAATGAGATGACAACTGTGACCTTCCGGCTCTATTCCATCTTATGTATCAATATTTTAAAATGTGTTTTTTACATTGGATATAAGTAGAGACTCAGAGCTAGAAAATGGATTATCAACACTACAGTTGAGGAACAATGGGAAAGTCATTCTGCTGTGAAAGTTGACAAACTTGTAACCCCACTTTTGAGGTAATGGGCCTTGAATGTTTTGGTACACCAACTGGAGAGCTCTTCTTTGTCTACCCCCATTCAGTATCGACCCCACCCATCTCTTTAAGGATTCACATGTGAGGCCATGTGCTAAACAGAGTGAGTACTGTAGTGTAGTAAACAGAGTGAGTACAGCAGTGTAGCAAACAGAGTGAGTACAGTAGTGTAGTAAACAGGGTGAGTACTGTAGTGTAGTAAACAGAGTGAGTACAGTAGTGTGCTAAACAGTGTGAGTACTGTATTGTAGTAAACAGAGTGAGTACAGTAGTGTAGTAAACAGAGTGAATACTGTAGTGTATTGAACAGAGTGAGTACAGTAGTGTAGTAAACAGAGTGAGTTCAGTAGTGTAGTAAACAGTGTGAGTACAGTAGTGTACTAAACAGACTGAGTACAGTAGTGTAGTAAACAGGCTGAGTACAGTAGTGTATTAAACAGAGTATGGTAGTGTACTAAACAGAGTGAGTACTGTAGTGTAGTAAACAGAGTGAGTACGGTAGTCTGTCTGTAGACAGTGATACCCTCTTAAGGACATTTCCAAATCTAACTGTGGGTAGCTCAGGACCTGAAGTAGGGATACGCATTTCCTTGATACCATTTAAAATGACGTTTTCAGGTTTGTGGAAATGTGAAATGAATGTAGGAGAATATAACACAGTAGATCTGGTAAAAGATAATACAAACAAAACATATGTTTTTTCTTCCTCTCTTTGAAATACAAGAGATGGGCCAGAATGTAATATTTCAGGTTTGAGACAATTTAGACTTTGGCCATTTAATGGCAGCAGTGTATTTGCAAAGTTTAAGACTGATCCAATGAACCATTCTGTTCAAAATGTTGTATCGAGACCTCCTAATGGTATTATTTCACTGTAATAGCTACTGTAAATTGGAGAGGGCAGTTAGATTAACAAGAATTTAAGCTTTCTGCCAATATCAGATATGTCTATGTCCTGGGAAATGTTCTTGTTACTTACAACCTCATGCTAATCACATTAGCCTATGTTAGCTCAACCTCATGCTAATCACATTAGCCTACGTTAGCTCAACCTCATGCTAATCACATTAGCCTATGTTAGCTCAACCTCATGCTAATCACATTAGCCTACATTAGCTCAACCTCATGCTAATCACATTAGCCTATGTTAGCTCAACCTCATGCTAATCACATTAGCCTACGTTAGCTCAACCTCATGCTAATCACATTAGCCTACGTTAGCTCAACCGTCTCGCAGGGGGAGACCGATCCCGTAGAGGATAATGCCCTTTTAGTGTAACACCAGATCCCAAATGATTTCACAACTTGAATCTGTTTACACATTTGATTGTTTTTAATACTTCATTTGTGGAGGTGAAGAATCGTTTCAACTCATTTTGAGCATTTTTTATGAAAGTTAAACTACACCTCTTCAGTTATGTTAACCTATATTATAATTCTAATAGTCTGTTTATCATCATGAACCTCCTCTGTTGTCTGTCTACAAACGGTGCTGTTAAAGATACTGCTTGTGTTTATCATCATGAACCTCCTCTGTTGTCTGTCTAGAAACGGTGCTGTTACAGAAACTGCTTGTGTTTATCATCATGAACCTCCTCTGTTGTCTGTCTAGAAACGGTGCTGTTACAGATACTGCTTGTGTTTATCATCATGAACCTCCTCTGTTGTCTGTCTAGAAACGGTGCTGTTACAGAAACTGCTTGTGTTTATCATCATGAACCTCCTCTGTTGTCTGTCTAGAAACGGTGCTGTTACAGAAACTGCTTGTGTTTATCATCATGTGATGGTAGATTAGAACCTTTTCTTGATGTTTAATGTGAAAACAAGGTTAATTTTATTCTAATTGTGAAGATGAATCAAAACATTTAGGCATTAAAGTCAATACATTGAAGCAAGGTGTTAGGTTGTAAACAGATGACCTCAAACGAATGCAGAGAAAAGCTCAAACAGAGTTTATTCAACCCACTGAATGCTGCATTTATATGCCATAGCTTGCACATAACCAAACAATAATTCATACGTCAAGACAAAGGTAGGGGTGTGACTTCTCAGAAATGTCCTTCTGTTTCCCAGAACTGCCTGTTGGTCTGTTGTTGAGCGGCTGGTATCACCCCTCCCCCATTATCCCCCATGTTGCTCCACCTCCTTGTGGGAGGAGCCAGGCGAGGCCACAGATCAGGTAAGTACAGATTCTTCTCCAGTGATGTCAACGTGATATTACCTCTGTTACACTGAACACATATCCTACGTCTAGAGGAAGTTGATTTACAAACAGCAGAATGCTCTGGTCTAAAGTAGTGCACTATATAGGGAATAGGGCTCTGATCTATAGTAGTCCACTATATAGGGAATAGGGCTCTGGTCTAAAATAGTGCACTATATAGGGAATAGGGCTCTGATCTATAGTAGTCCACTATATAGGGAATAGGGCTCTGGTCTAAAAGTAGTGCACTATATTTGGAATAGGGCTCTGGTTTAAAGTAGTGCACTATATAGGGAATAGGGCCTTGGTCTAAAAGTAGTGCACTATATAGGGAATAGGGCTCTGGTCTAAAGTAGTGCACTATATAGGGAATAGGGCTCTGGTCTAAAGTAGTGTACTATATAGGGAATAGGGCTCTGGTCTAAAGTAGTGCACTATATAGGGAATAGGGCCCTGGTCTAAAAGTAGTGCACTATATAGGGAATAGGGCTCTGGTCTAAAGTAGTGCACTACATAGGGAATAGGGCTCTGGTCTAAAGTAGTGCACTACATAGGGAATAGGGCTCCATTTAGGACAATAAGGCTTTTGTGTTCCAACCACAGGAGTGAACATCCTAGTGTGGAACAGAGGGGAGACATTGGCTTGTAAGCAGCAGAGAGGAGAGCTACAACAGGAAGCAGGAGTCCAGGTTGGCAGAGGTCGAGACCAGCGGAGGAGAAGAGGGGAGACTCGGAGGGGGGGAGGGACGGGGGGGGGGGGCGGGGGGGAGAGGATGAGGACGACATTGGGAAGCTGAAGAAGAAGCTGTCTTCGTCCTCGGGGACCAGAACCAGAACATCCAGGGACACAGAAGGGTCCAAATAAATAATCAGGGAGAAAGAGAGAGGTTTATTGTGTGTTTCCTTTATTTTGGTAGTTACCCGACAATGTCATAGACAACTAACTACCAAAATAAAGGAAACACCAACATACAGTGTTTTAATAGGGTGTTGGACCACCACCAACCAACCAGAACAGATTCAATGCTCCTTGGTATAGATTCTACAAGTGTCTGGAACTCTATTGGAGGGACGCGACACCATTCTTCCACCAGAAATTACATCATTTGGTGTTTTGTTGATGGTGGTGGAAAAACACTGTCTAAGGCGGCGCTCCAGAATCTCCCAAGAGTGTTCAATTGGGTTGACTGATACACATCCTCTATGTTCCTTTGAGAGCCCTCTTTCAGTCACTGAGATCTGGTGACTGATACACATCCTCTATGTTCCTCTGAGAGCCCTCTTTCAGTCACTGAGATCTGGTGACTGATACACATCCTCTATGTTCTTTGGAGAGCCCTCTTTCAGTCACTGAGATCTGGTGACTGATACACATCCTCTATGTTCCTTTGAGAGCCCTCTTTCAGTCACTGAGATCTGGTGACTGAGACACATCCTCTATGTTCTTTGGAGAGCCCTCTTTCAGTCACTGAGATCTGGTGACTGAGACACATCCTCTATGTTCTTTGGAGAGCCCTCATTCAGTCACTGAGATCTGGTGACTGAGACACATCCTCTATGTTCCTCTGAGAGCCCTCTTTCAGTCACTGAGATCTGGTGACTGAGACACATCCTCTATGTTCCTCTGAGAGCCCTCTTTCAGTCACTGAGATCTGGTGACTGATACACATCCTCTATGTTCCTCTGAGAGCCCTCTTTCAGTCACTGAGATCTGGTGACTGAGACACATCCTCTATGTTCCTTTGAAAGCCCTCTTTCAGTCACTGAGATCTCTTCTTCTAGCCATAATGGGCAACTCGGCATATTTTTTTTTTACCTGACCCTAAGCATGATGGGATGTTAATTTCTTAATTACCTCAGGAACCACACCTGTGTGGAAGCACCTACTTTCAATTTACTGTGTATCATTTACTCAAGTGTTTATTTTATTTAGTCATTTTCCTGTCTGCATTTGTAATCTGTTACCTTTGTCTTGTTCAAATCATGTGTTTTATTGAAAATGTTCCATTCCCTTTGTTATAAACAGGAACAATCGTGACTTTGACTCCACACAACACAACATCCACAGATGTTTCAATCGTGACTTTGACTCCACACAACACAACATCCACAGATGTTTCAATCGTGGCTTTGACTCCACACAACACAACATCCACAGATGTTTCAATCGTGGCTTTGACTCCACACAACACAACATCCACAGATGTTTCAATCGTGGCTTTGACTCCACACAACACAACATCCACAGATGTTTCAATCGTGGCTTTGACTCCACACAACACAACATCCACAGATGTTTCAATCGTGGCTTTGACTCCACACAACACAACATCCACAGATGTTTCAATCGTGACTTTGACTCCACACAACAAAACATCCACAGATGTTTCAAATATGTCTGACAACACATATCTTGTGTTTCAGATGTTTTATAAACCTCTGTTTCTGGTGATAAATTGTTACGTTTTATAAACTTTTTATACTTTATTAAAAAATAGATTTTTGATCTTGAACTTGATTTGTGTATTTATTCTTTACCTTAAACTGATGAATAGTTAGCCTGGTCCCTTAAACTGATGAATAGTTAGCCTGGTACATTAAACTGATGAATAGTTAGCCTGGTACATTAAACTGATGAATAGTTAGCCTGGTACCTTAAACTGATGAATAGTTAGCCTGGTCCCTTAAACTGATGAATAGTTAGCCTGGTACCTTAAACTGATGAATAGTTAGCCTGGTCCATAGTTAGCCTGGTCCCTTAAACTGATGAATAGTTAGCCTGGTACCTTAAACTGATGAATAGTTAGCCTGGTACCTTAAACTGATGAATAGTTAGCCTGGTCCCTTAAACTGATGAATAGTTAGCCTGGTACCTTAAACTGATGAATCGTTAGCCTGGTCCCTTAAACTGATGAATAGTTAGCCTGGTCCCTTAAACTGATGAATAGTTAGCCTGGTCCCTTAAACTGATGAATAGTTAGCCTGGTCCCTTAAACTGATGAATAGTTAGCCTGGTACCTTAAACTGATGAATAGTTAGCCTGGTACCTTAAACTGATGAATAGTTAGCCTGGTCCCTTAAACTGATGAATAGTTAGCCTGGTCCCTTAAACTGATGAATAGTTAGCCTGGTCCCTTAAACTGATGAATAGTTAGCCTGGTCCCTTAAACTGATGAATAGTTAGCCTGGTCCCTTAAACTGATGAATAGTTAGCCTGGTCCCTTAAACTGATGAATAGTTAGCCTGGTCCCTTAAACTGATGAATAGTTAGCCTGGTACCTTAATAAACCGATGAATAGTTAGCCTGGTCCCTTAAACTGATGAATAGTTAGCCTGGTCCCTTAAACTGGTCCCTTAAACTGATGAATAGTTAGCCTGGTCCCTTAAACTGAAGAATAGTTAGCCTGGTACCTTAAACTGATGAATAGTTAGCCTGGTCCCTTAAACTGATGAATAGTTAATCTGGTCCCTTAAACTGATGAATAGTTAGCCTGGTCCCTTAAACTGATGAATAGTTAGCCTGGTACCTTAAACTGATGAATAGTTAGCCTGGTACCTTAATAAACTGATGAATAGTTAGCCTGGTACCTTAATAAACTGAAGAATAGTTAGCCTGGTACCTTAAACTGATGAATAGTTAGCCTGGTACCTTAATAAACTGATGAATAGTTAGCCTGGTCCCTTAAACTGAAGAATAGTTAGCCTGGTCCCTTAAACTGATGAATAGTTAGCCTGGTCCCTTAAACTGATGAATAGTTAGCCTGGTCCCAGGTCAGTTTGTGCTGTCTTGCCAACTCCGATCTAACCAACTGGTATTTTGCTATACAGCACAAACAGATCTGGGACCAGGCTAATGAACAGTCTGTATTCAAATCTAAGTAAATGTTGTGATGGCTTCCGGTCTACGCAGCTCGTTGACTGTAACATTAACGTTTCAGCACCTCTCCCCATTTCTCCTGGTCCTCCTCTCTCTCCTGGAGCTTGGCCTGGTGGGCAGAGTAGACTATGCCCAGGATGAGGATCTCAAAGTGGGGTGCAGCCAGAGGGAGAGCCCCCTCTCTGGTCCTCCAGGTCCTTCACCATCTGCTCCATGGAAGAGAGGGTCTTGGGGATGTTGTCGTTGATGCGAGCCAGGAAGGCTCATAGATGCCATCTCCAGGTCCAGCAAGATGATGTTGTTGTCTTTGTCGATCTCTACTCCACCCAACAAGAACTGTACGGAGAGGAAAATAACGAACGATCAGTGGTTTCTTTGCCTCCTGTCTCTTTGATTGGACGATGGTTTCTTTGCCTCCGGTCTCTCTGATTGGACGATAGTTTCTTTGCCTCCTGTCTCTCTGATTGGACGATGGTTTCTTTGCTTCCTGTCTCTCTGATTGGACGATAGTTTCTTTGCCTCCTGTCTCTCTGATTGGACGATGGTTTCTTTGCTTCCTGTCTCTCCTGCTTCTACTTGAAGTTCTTTATTTACACACTAAAAACCCCAGTCTGATAGCCAGTGAGTTAAAGGCTAGAAAACCATACATTCTTCAACCTAGGAAACAGAGCATCAGAGCCAGTTGGCTCATAGGTTTACAGTTACAGTTTACACTACCGTTCTTCATTCCTGGTCCTACTGGGTGTACAGAGCATCAGAGCCAGTTGGCTCATAGCTTTACAGCACAGTTACAGTTTACACTACCATTCTTCATTCCTGGTCCTACTGGGTGTACAGGCTCATTATTCCAGGCAGTACACACACAACTGTTCAACTACCATTATCACTAAGCCATTAACTGAATGTGTGTTAGTATTTGAACCAAGTCAATAACACAATAGAGAGAGATAGAGAGAGAGAGAGAATACTTGAATTCACACAGGACACCGGATAAGACAAGGTAAATACTACAGATATATCAGACTGACCCTAGCCCCCCGACACATAAACTACTGCAGCATAAATACTGGAGGCTGAGAGAGGAGGGGTCGGGAGACACTGTGGCCCCATCCGACGACACCCCCGGACAGGGCCAAACAGGTAGGATATAACCCCACCCACTTTGCCAAAGCACAGCCCCCACACTACTAGAAGACATCATTACATACAGTATAGAACACCATCTAGAAGACATATCATTACATACAGTATAGAACACCCTCTAGAAGACATATCATTACATACAGTATAGAACACCATCTAGAACACATATCATTACATACAGTATAGAACACCATCTAGAAGACATATCATTACATACAGTATAGAACACCATCTAGAAGACATATCATTACATATAGTATAGAACACCATCTAGAAGACATATCATTACATACAGTATAGAACACCATCTAGAAGACATATCATTACATACAGTATAGAACACCATCTAGAAGACAGAGACATATCATTACATACAGTATAGAACACCATCTAGAAGACAGAGACATATCATTACATACAGTATAGAACACCATCTAGAAGACATATCATTACATACAGTATAGAACACCATCTAGAAGACATATCATTACATACAGTATAGACCACCATCTAGAAGACAGAGACATATCATTACATACAGTATAGAACACCATCTAGAAGACATATCATTACATACAGTATAGAACACCATCTAGAAGACAGAGACATATCATTACATACAGTATAGAACACCATCTAGAAGACAGAGACATATCATTACATACAGTATAGAACACCATCTAGAAGACAGAGACATATCATTACATACAGTATAGACCACCATCTAGAAGACAGAGACATATCATTACATACAGTATAGAACACCATCTAGAAGACATATCATTACATCCAGTATAGAACACCATCTAGAAGACAGAGACATATCATTACATACAGTATAGAACACCATCTAGAAGACAGAGACATATCATTACATACAGTATAGAACACCATCTAGAAGACAGAGACATATCATTACATACAGTATAGAACACCATCTAGAAGACATATCATTACATACAGTATAGAACACCCTCTAGAAGACATATCATTACATACAGTATAGAACACCATCTAGAACACATATCATTACATACAGTATAGAACACCATCTAGAAGACATATCATTACATACAGTATAGAACACCATCTAGAAGACATATCATTACATATAGTATAGAACACCATCTAGAAGACATATCATTACATACAGTATAGAACACCATCTAGAAGACATATCATTACATACAGTATAGAACACCATCTAGAAGACAGAGACATATCATTACATACAGTATAGAACACCATCTAGAAGACAGAGACATATCATTACATACAGTATAGAACACCATCTAGAAGACATATCATTACATACAGTATAGAACACCATCTAGAAGACATATCATTACATACAGTATAGACCACCATCTAGAAGACAGAGACATATCATTACATACAGTATAGAACACCATCTAGAAGACATATCATTACATACAGTATAGAACACCATCTAGAAGACAGAGACATATCATTACATACAGTATAGAACACCATCTAGAAGACAGAGACATATCATTACATACAGTATAGAACACCATCTAGAAGACAGAGACATATCATTACATACAGTATAGACCACCATCTAGAAGACAGAGACATATCATTACATACAGTATAGAACACCATCTAGAAGACATATCATTACATACAGTATAGAACACCATCTAGAAGACAGAGACATATCATTACATACAGTATAGAACACCATCTAGAAGACAGAGACATATCATTACATACAGTATAGAACACCATCTAGAAGACATATCATTACATACAGTATAGAACACCATCTAGAAGACAGAGACATATCATTACATACAGTATAGAACACCACCTAGAAGACATATCATTACATACAGTATAGAACACCATCTAGAAGACAGAGACATATCATTACATACAGTATAGAACACCACCTAGAAGACATATCATTACATACAGTATAGAACACCATCTAGAAGACAGAGACATATCATTACATACAGTATAGAACACAATCTAGAAGACAGAGACATATCATTACATACAGTATAGAACACCATCTAGAATACATATCATTACATACAGTATAGAACACCATCATTTATTCTATATTAAGGGTCCTAACCTAGAAACTAAGGCCTTCTCAACTTTGCCTGCAGTTTTCTCTCTCTCTCCCTTCCTCTAACCCCTCCCTCTCTCGCTCCCTCCCTCCCTCCTCCTAACCCCAGCCCTCTGGCAGAACCAGGAAGTCCCTCCCCTCCCACAAACTATTTTCTGTGGAAACGAAACTGATCTGAGTGTCTCTTTCGTCTGTCTGTGTGAGAGTGAACAACCGTCCAAATGGCTCAACAGGGAGTTCTGCTGGACCAGGACCAGTTCTGTTGTTCTGTCTGTCTGGATCTACTGAAGGAGCCGGTCACTACTATCTGTGGACACAGTTACTGTAGGAGCTGTATTGAGGGCTGCTGGGATCAGGATGATCTGAAAGGGGTCTATAGCTGTCCTCAGTGCAGAGAGACCTTCATTCCAAGGCCTAATCTGAGGAAAAATAACATGTTGGCTGAGCTAGTGGAGAAACTGAGGAAGACAGGACTCCAGGCTGCTCCCCCTCCTGCTCTGTTTTATACTGGACCTGGAGATGTGGCATGTGATTTATGCACTGGGACCAGAAAGCAGAAAGCCCTCATGTCCTGTCTGGGGTGTCTGGCCTCTTACTGTGAGACTCACCTCCAACCTCACTATGAATCTCCTGCTTTCAAGAAGCACAAGCTGGTCAAAGCCACGGCACAACTACAGGAGAAGATCTGCTCTCATCATGACAAACTGCTGGAGGTTTACTGTCGTACCGATCAGCAGTGTATCTGTTATCAGTGTGTGATGGATGAACATAAAGGCCATGATACAGTGTCAGCTGCAGCAGAGAGGACTGGGAAACAGGTAAGACCAGAACAACTTGTTGGTGACTGTCTGATAAACAAAGAATTAAAGATACAGTAGGAACTAAATCTGTTTGAATATGAGATCATTATATTATATACAATATGAAATGGATCCACAACTATGAACACAAACCTTGAGTAAATAGAAATGTTAACCCAGATTCTCCAAATGTATCACCATTTTCTAAAGTCAAACACTATTATCATTCTGAATGGCCTTTTATGAGTCCAAAGTTCAGTCTCAGGCTCTTGATACATGTAGGCCTACCATACAAACTATAATTATTCACATAGCAACATAATATCATATTGTAAACGGACTTCCTCAGGATTGTAGACCTTCCTCTCTATGGGTCCTATGTCACATTACTATACTATTGATCTACTGGACTAATAAAGCTTGATAGCTCATTGAAGAGTGATTCTCCACAGAGGCAGCTGGGGATGAGTCAGCAGAAGGTCCAGCAGAGATTCCAGGAGAGAGAGAAGAAGCTGAAGGAGCTCCAACAGGCTGTGGAGTCTTTCAAGGTGAGTATTGTTGACCAGAGGAGACACACCATTTCACTTTTCTCCTCCAGTCAGAGAGAGAGAGAGAGAGGGGGGCCCCTATCCAATCCCACTGACCCCACTGTTGGGAACAGGCTGTCTGGACCCCTTTCAGAGAATAGACTGGTTCATGTAACCAACTGGGCTGCCTCATCACATAACCATGAGTAACCATGACTGACTCATGTCCCCTATACATTCAAATGGAACTGCCTCTCTCTCAATTGAATTAAATTCATAGGGCTTTATTGGCATGGAAATATATGTTTACATTGCCAAAGCAAGTGAAATAGACAATAAACAAAAGTGAAATAAACTATCAGAAATTAACAGTAAACATTACACTTGGAAGGGATTTGGGGGATGGGGGAGGGTCTATTAGAAGTTAGTAGGACTCTTTTATTTTCTCAGAAGTACTGAGTTAGGTAGGAGGATTTAGAGTGGTGTAAACCGTGATTGAACACACTCCAGCACAGTAGGTGGCGCCATGCACCTTTAACGTTGGTTTGAGGACCTCCATTATATCATAGAAGAAGAAGTTGGTCTGTGAGGGTTTTGTTGTTCCTGAGGAGGGCTACTATTCTTTTCTCTTTTGGTTTTCAAGTATTTTCAGAATGTATTAAAGCCAAAGCTAAAGCTTCCCTAAGCAATTCAATATATCAGTCAATATATTTTCTCTGTGATTTATTTTCTCTCCGTCAACCGTTCCATCGCATCTTAACCGTCTTACCGGGCGGGCACTAGGACCCGGGGGAGGCTGCTGCACCGCTCGTGACTGTCATTCCTCCTTGTAGCTCATTGGTTAAGCTGTGGCTCGAGACTGTTAACAGTTAACGGACAGGAAACGGCTCTGACAGGACACATTCATGTCGAGGCAGTGATGTGAATGTGTGGTAAGTTAGAATAGAGAGAGAGAGTTTTCACTACTATAGACTTTGGTCATAATCAAAGCTTTGTTAACCAATAGGTTTTTATGTGAGGCTGCCTGTAAGTTACAGTGTAACAGACGTTACTAACGGTAACGGTGTCTTTTAAATTCGACATAAGTTATGTGGCGATGATATCTAGTTAACGTTGTATTTAATGTAGTGTAATGACCTGACTAGATCATAAAGGAACAATTGTCCAGACAGAGGATTGAGTTACGAATTGACGGTTTATTAGCAACTTTACACAGGCTACTGTTTGGCCTTAGCTCACGCCAAATAAATGAAAGATACCCCACAAGCCAATCGGGACCTTCTCTTGTGAAGCCCAGACGTAAGAGAGAGAACAAAGGCTGAACCTTAACTTCCAATGCCCCGCCCCCTCCACGCCACTCCGCCAACCACCAGGATGCCCGGCATCAGAACATCCTAGGCATTCCTGTGATTGGCAGATAGCAGGTTGATTGGCATGTCGGACCCCGCGAACACTGGGAACTGGTAAGTACAACACAACCACCTACTAGCCGAACACATAACACACAGCTGTCTGTGCGGGTCGCTACAGTAGTTTTACTATCTGTGCCAGGCTATAAATGACACAGATAATATCTAGTTAACGTTGTATTTAATGTAGTTTTACTATCTGTGCCAGGCTATAAATGACACAGATAATATCTAGTTAACGTTGTATTTAATGTAGTTTTACTATCTGTGCCAGGCTATAAATGACACAGATGATATCTAGTTAACGTTGTATTTAATTGATCACAGCTTTCTGCTTTCCATGTAGAGTTTTTGGTAAAAAACATTACATTTGATTATTTTGTCAGTAATGGCTGCAAAAATGGGAAAAAAATCTTAGTTTATCTTTGATAATATCTTTGTCAAACATGAGATGACACAAACACACAGAGACAGTGTTGTGGCAAAGCTACCAGGAAACTATCAATCATGGGAACATTGCTCAGATTTGAACATCTGACCATGCTGGTGATATTGCAGAGAGAAGGGAGTATCTGAGGAGAATTGTTGTGGTCACATCAATGTTAGGAAGACAGGGACTCTCTTTCCGTGCCAATGATGAATCTAGTGAAAACACAAATAGAGGGAACTCTCAATAGTAAAACTAAAATAAAACTCTAACAACTTCCTAGATACATCATGCTGAACTGAGTTTACCAAGAACTACGGTATTGATGTCAAAACAGAAGACATGTTGGTGGACAGAAACTTTCTTTCCTGGAAAAGAGAGGCTGGTGTTCTGTACCTGTCTGTCCAGGAGGGAGGAGAGTAGAGCAGGACCAAGAGGTGTTCTGTACCTGTCTGTCCAGGAGGGAGGAGAGTAGAGCAGGACCAAGAGGTGTTCTGTACCTGTCTGTCCAGGAGGGAGGAGAGTAGAGCAGGACCAAGAGGTGTTCTGTACCTGTCTGTCCAGGAGGGAGGAGAGTAGAGCAGGACCAAGAGGTGTTCTGTACCTGTCTGTCCAGGAGGGAGGAGAGTAGAGCAGGACCAAGAGGTGTTCTGTACCTGTCTGTCCAGGAGGGAGGAGAGTAGAGCAGGACCAAGAGGTGTTCTGTACCTGTCTGTCCAGGAGGGAGGAGAGTAGAGCAGGACCAAGAGGTGTTCTGTACCTGTCTGTCCAGGAGGGAGGAGAGTAGAGCAGGACCAAGAGGTGTTCTGTACCTGTCTGTCCAGGAGGGAGGAGAGTAGAGCAGGACCAAGAGGTGTTCTGTACCTGTCTGTCCAGGAGGGAGGAGAGTAGAGCAGGACCAAGAGGTGTTCTGTACCTGTCTGTCCAGGAGGGAGGAGAGTAGAGCAGGACCAAGAGGTGTTCTGTACCTGTCTGTCCAGGAGGGAGGAGAGTAGAGCAGGACCAAGAGGTGTTCTGTTACCTGTCTGTCCAGGAGGGAGGACACGGCCTGGTGGACCTGGCAGAGTTCTGACTCAATGGGGTGCAGAGAACCTGAACCTACTGTCTTTCTCTCTCTCTCTCTCTGTCTCTGTCTCTCTCTCTCTCTCTCTCTCTTTCTCTCTCTCTCTCTCTCTCTCCAGCGCTCTGCACAGTCAGCAGTGGAGGACAGTGATCAGATCTTTACTGAGCTGATCCGCTCCATTGAGAGAAGGAGCTCTGAGGTGAAGGAGCTGATCAGAGCCCAAGAGAAGGCTCAAGTGAGTCAAGCTGAAGGACTCCTGGAGCAACTGAAGCAGGAGATAGCTGAGCTGAGGAAGAGAAGCACTGAGCTGGAGCAGCTCTCACACACAGAGGATCACATCCATTTCCTCCAGGTAACTAAACTGTCTTGTTACATGTGATGTGAAATTAACTTCATGTGAAACTATTCATCTCAAACATTATGTTGTCCTGTCTGTCTCTCTGTCCCTCTCTCTGTCCGTCCCTCTCTCTCTCTCTGTCCGTCCCTCTCTCTCTGTCTGTCCGTCCCTCTCTCTCTGTCTGTCCGTCCCTCTCTCTCTCTCTCTCTCTGTCCGTCCCTCCCTCTCTCTCTCTCTCTGTCCGTCCCTCTCTCTCTCTCTCTGTCCGTCCCTCTCTCTCTCTCTGTCCGTCCCTCTCTATCTCAACTCAATTCAATTCAATTCAAGGGCTTTATTGGCATGGGAAACATGTGTTAACATTGCCAAAGCAAGTGAGGTAGATAATATATAAAGTGAAATAAACAATAAAAATTAACAGTAAACATAGAGAAGTTTCAAAACAATAAAGACATTACAAATGTCATATTATATATATATATACAGTGTTTTAACAATGTACAAATGGTTAAAGGACACAAGATAAAATAAATAAGCATAAATATGGGTTGTATTTACAATGGTGTTTGTTCTTCACTGGTTGCCCTTTTCTCGTGGCAACAGGTCACAAATCTTGCTGCTGTGATGGCACACTGTGGAATTTCACCCAGTAGATATGGGAGTTTTTCAAATTTGGATTTGTTTTCGAATTCTTTGTGGATCTGTGTAATCTGAGGGAAATATGTCTCTCTAATATGGTCATACATTGGGCAGGAGGTTAGGAAGTGCAGCTCAGTTTCCACCTCATTTTGTGGGCAGTGAGCTGTCCGTCCCTCTCTCTCTCTCTGTCCGTCCCTCTCTCTCTCTGTCCGTCCCTCTCTCTCTCTGTCCGTCCCTCTCCCTCTCTGTCCGTCCCTCTCTCTCTCTGTCCGTCCCTCTCTCTCTCTGTCCGTCCCTCTCCCTCTCTGTCCGTCCCTCTCTCTCTCTGTCCGTCCCTCTCTCTCTCTGTCCGTCCCTTTCTCTCTCTGTCCAACCCTCTCTCTCTCTATCCGTCCCTCTCTCTCTGTCCGTCCCCCTCTCTCTCTCTCTGTCCGCCCCTCTCTCTCTCTGTCTGTCCCTCTCTCTCTCTGTCCGTCCCTCTCTCTCTCTCTGTCCGTCCCTCTCTCTCTCTCTGTCTGACCCTCTCTCTCTCTGTCTGACCCTCTCTCTCTCTGTCCGTCCCTCTCTCTCTCTGTCCGTCCCTCTCTCTCTCTGTCCGTCCCTCTCTCTCTCTGTCTGACCCTCTCTCTCTCTGTCTGACCCTCTCTCTCTCTGTCCGTCCCTCTCTCTCTCTGTCCGTCCCTCTCTCTCTCTGTCCGTCCCTCTCTCTCTCTGTCCGTCCCTCTCTCTCTCTGTCCGTCCCTCTCTCTCTGTCTGACCCTCTCTCTCTCTGTCCGTCCCTCTCTCTCTCTGTCCGTCCCTCTCTCTCTGTCCGTCCCTCTCTCTCTCTGTCCGTCCCTCTCTCTCTCTGTCCGTCCCTCTCCCTCTCTGTCCGTCCCTCTCTCTCTCTGTCCGTCCCTCTCTCTCTCTGTCTGACCCTCTCTCTCTCTGTCTGACCCTCTCTCTCTCTGTCCGTCCCTCTCTCTCTCTCTGTCCGTCCCTCTCTCTCTCTGTCCGTCCCTCTCTCTCTCTGTCTGACCCTCTCTCTCTCTGTCTGACCCTCTCTCTCTCTGTCCGTCCCTCTCTCTCTCTGTCCGTCCCTCTCTCTCTCTGTCCGTCCCTCTCTCTCTCTGTCCGTCCCTCTCTCTCTCTGTCCGTCCCTCTCTCTCTGTCCGTCCCTCTCTCTCTGTCCTCCCCTCTCTCTCTCTCTGTCTGTCCCTCTCTCTCGCTCTCTCTCTCTCTGTCCGTCCCTCTCTCTCTCTGTCCGTCCCTCTCTCTCTGTCCGTCCCTCTCTCTCTGTCCTCCCCTCTCTCTCTCTCTGTCCGTCCCCCTCTCTCTCTCCCTCTCTCTGTCCGTCCCCCTCTCTCTCTCCCTCTCTCTGTCCGTCCCCCTCTCTCCCTCTCTCTCTCTGTCCGTCCCCCTCTCTCTCTCCCTCTCTCTGTCCGTCCCCCTCTCTCTCTCCCTCTCTCTGTCCGTCCCTCTATCTATCCGTCCCTCTCTCTGTCCGTCCCTCTCTCTCTCTCTGTCCGCCCCTCTCTCTTTCTGTCCCTCTCTCTCTCTGTCCGCCCCTCTCTCTCTGTCCGTCCCTCTCTCTCTCTATCCGTCCGTCTCTCTCTGTCCGTCCCTCTCTCTCTCTGTCCGTCCCTCTCTCTCTCTATCCGTCCCTCTCTCTCTGTCCGTCCCTCTCTCTCTCTGTCCGTCCCTCTCTCTCTCTATCCGTCCCCCTCTCTCTGTCCGTCCCCCTCTCTCTCTCTCTGTCCGCCCCTCTCTCTCTCTGTCTGTCCCTCTCTCTCTCTGTCCGTCCCTCTCTCTCTCTCTGTCCGTCCCTCTCTCTCTCTCTGTCCGTCCCTCTCTCTCTCTCTGTCCATCCCTCTCTCTCTCTCTGTCCGTCCCTCTCTCTCTCTCTGTCCGTCCCTCTCTCTCTCTGTCCGTCCCTCTCTCTCTCTGTTCGCCCCTCTCTCTCTCTCTGTCCGCCCCTCTCTCTCTCTGTCCGTCCCTCTCTCTCTCTCTGTCCGTCCTTCTCTCTCTCTGTCCGTCCTTCTCTCTCTTTCTGTCCGCGCCTCTCTCTCTTTCTGTCCGCGCCTCTCTCTCTGTCCGTCTCTCTCTGTCCGCCCCTCTCTCCCTCTGTCCCTCTCTCTCTCTGTCCGTCCCTCTCTCTCTCTGTCCGTCCCTCTCTCTCTCTGTCCGTCCCTCTCTCTCTGTCCGTCCCTCTCTCTCTCTGTCCGTCCCTCTCTCTCTGTCCGTCCCTCTCTCTCTGTCCGTCCCTCTCTCTCTGTCCTCCCCTCTCTCTCTCTGTCTGTCCCTCTCTCTCGCTCTCTCTCTCTCTGTCCGTCCCTGTCTCTCTCTCTGTCCGTCCCTCCCTCTCTCTCTGTCCCTCTCTCCCTCTCTCTCTCTGTCCGTCCCCCTCTCTCTCTCCCTCTCTCTGTCCGTCCCTCTATCTATCCGTCCCTCTCTCTGTCCTTCCCTCTCTCTCTCTGTCCGCCCCTCTCTCTTTCTGTCCCTCTCTCTCTCTGTCCGCCCCTCTCTCTCTGTCCGTCCCTCTCTCTCTGTCCGTCCCTCTCTCTCTCTGTCCGTCCCTCTCTCTCTCTGTCCGTCCCTCTCTCTCTCTATCCGTCCCTCTCTCTCTGTCCGTCCCTCTCTCTCTCTGTCCGTCCCTCTCTCTCTGTCCGTCCCCCTCTCTCTCTCTCTGTCCGTCCCCCTCTCTCTCTCTCTGTCCGTCCCTCTCTCTCTCTATCCGTCCCTCTCTCTCTGTCCGTCCCTCTCTCTCTCTACCCGCCCCTCTCTCTCTGTCCGTTCCTCTCTCTCTCTGTCCGTCCCTCTCTCTCTGTCCGTCCCTCTCTCTCTCTGTCCGTCCCTCTCTCTCTCTGTCCGTCCCTCTCTCTCTCTATCCGTCCCTCTCTCTCTGTCCGTCCCTCTCTCTCTCTGTCCGTCCCTCTCTCTCTATCCGTCCCTCTCTCTCTGTCCGTCCCCCTCTCTCTCTCTCTGTCCGTCCCCCTCTCTCTCTCTCTGTCCGTCCCTCTCTCTCTCTATCCGTCCCTCTCTCTCTGTCCGTCCCTCTCTCTCTCTACCCGCCCCTCTCTCTCTGTCCGTCCCTCTCTCTCTCTGTCCGCCCCTCTCTCTCTGTCCGCCCCTCTCTCTCTGTCCGCCCCTCTCTCTCTGTCCGCCCCTCTCTCTCTCTATCCGTCCCTGTCTCTCTCTGTCCGCCCCTCTCTCTCTGTCCGCCCCTCTCTCTCTGTCCGCCCCTCTCTCTCTCTATCCGTCCCTCTCTCTCTCTGTCTGTCCCTCTCTCTCTCTCTGTCTGTCCCTCTCTCTCTCTCTCTGTCCGTCCCTCTCTCTTTCTGTCCGCCCCTCTCTCTCTGTCCTTCCCTTTCTCTCTCTGTCCGTCCCTCTCTCTCTGTCCGTCCCTCTCTCTCTCTGTCCGCCCCTCTCTCTCTCTGTCCGCCCCTCTCTATCTCTCTGTCCGCCCTTCTCTCTCTCTCTGTCCGTCCCTCTCTCTCTCTCTGTCCGTCCCTCTCCCTCTCTCTGTCCGTCCCCTCTCTCTCTCTGTCCGCCCCTCTCTCTCTGTCCGTCCCTCTCTCTCTCTATCCGTCCCTCTCTCTCTCTGTCCGCCCCTCTCTCTCTGTCCGTCCCTCTCTCTCTCTATCCGTCCCTCTCTCTCTCTGTCCGCCCCTCTCTCTCTGTCCGTCCCTCTCTCTTTCTGTCCGCCCCTCTCTCTCTGTCCGTCCCTCTCTCTCTCTGTCCCTCTCTCTCTCTCTCTGTCCGTCCCTCTCTCTCTGTCCGTCCCTCTCTCTCTGTCCGTCCCTCTCTCTCTCTGTCCGCCCCTCTCTCTCTCTGTCCGCCCCTCTCTCTCTCTGTCCGCCCCTCTCTCTCTGTCCGCCCCTCTCTCTCTGTCCGCCCCTCTCTCTCTGTCCGCCCCTCTCTCTCTGTCCGTCCCTCTCTCTCTCTGTCCATCCCTCTCTCTCTGTCCGTCCCTCTCTCTTTCTGTCCCTCTCTCTCTCTGTCCGCCCCTCTCTCTCTCTGTCCGCCCCTCTCTCTCTCTGTCTGTCCCTCTCTCTCTCTGTCCGTCCCTCTCTCTCTCTCTGTCCGTCCCTCTCTCTCTCTCTGTCCGTCCCTCTCTCTCTCTCTGTCCGTCCCTCTCTCTCTCTCTGTCCGTCCCTCTCTCTCTCTGTCCGTCCCTCTCTCTCTCTGTCCGTCCCTCTCTCTCTCTGTTCGCCCCTCTCTCTCTCTGTCCGCCCCTCTCTCTCTCTGTCCGTCCCTCTCTCTCTCTGTCCGTCCTTCTCTCTCTGTCCGCCTCTCTCTCTGTCCGCCTCTCTCTCTCTCTGTCCGCCCCTCTCTCTCTCTGTCCCTCTCTCTCTCTGTCCGTCCCTCTCTCTCTCTCTGTCCGTCCCTCTCTCTCTCTGTCCGTCCCTCTCTCTCTGTCCGTCCGTCTCTCTCTCCTTCTGTCCGTCCCTCTCTCTCTCTCTTTGTCCGTCCCTCTCTCGCTCTCTCTCTGTCCGTCCCTCTCTCTCTCTCTGTCCGTCCCTCTCTCTCTCTGTCCGTCCCTCTCTCTCTGTCCGTCCGTCTCTCTCTCCTTCTGTCCGTCCCTCTCTCTCTCTCTTTGTCCGTCCCTCTCTCGCTCTCTCTCTGTCCGTCTCTCTCTCTCTGTCCGTCCCTCTCTCTCTCTCTGTCCGTCCCTCTCTCTCTCTCTCTCTGTCCGTCCCTCTCTCTCTCTCTGTCCGTCCCTCTCTCTCTCTGTCCGTCCCTCTTTCTCTCTGCCTGTCCTTCTCTCTCTCTGTCCGTCCCTCTCTCTCTCTCCAGAGTTATCAGTCTCTCTCTCTCTCTCTCTCTCTCTCCAGAGGTATCAGTCTCTCTCTCTCTCTCTCCAGAGGTATCAGTCTCTCTCTCTCTCTCTCCAGAGTTATCAGTCTCTCTCTCTCTCTCTCTCTCTCTCTCTCCAGAGGTATCAGTCTCTCTCTCTCTCTCTCCAGAGGTATCAGTCTCTCTCTCTCTCTCTCCAGAGGTATCAGTCTCTCTCTCTCTCTCTCTCTCTCTCCAGAGTTATCAGTCTCTCTCTCTCTCTCTCTCTCCAGAGGTATCAGTCTCTCTCTCTCTCTCTCCAGAGGTATCAGTCTCTCTCTCTCTCTCTCTCTCTCTCCAGAGTTATCAGTCTCTCTCTCTCTCTCTCTCTCTCTCCAGAGGTATCAGTCTCTCTCTCTCTCTCTCTCTCTCTCCAGAGGTATCAGTCTCTCTCCAGTATCAGTGTATCTTCAGACTTACCCAGCATCGTTGTCCCTCCTCTTCAGTACTTTGGAGATGTGAGTAAGACTGTGTCTGAACTGAGAGAGAAACTAGAAGACTTCCTTAAAGGAGAATGGACCAAGATCTCCACTACAGGTGTGTTGAAAACAATAAGAACATCAACTTTAGACCATTGAAAGTTCCCTACTAGTCATATACATGTGGAATATGGTCTGATGATAACATTCCCTCTCTCTGTCAATGTGTTTGTGTGTCTGTAGTGAATATAGTGGATGTTGTACTGCCTCCAGAGCCCAAGACCAGAGAACAGTTGTTACAATGTGAGTCTCTTTATTGTGAAGTAACTAACAGTCTCTTTTTACTGACACTCCTAACAATCCCTCTAGAAATATATAGCAATAGTAGATCTAATCAAAGACTGGGTATCTATCTGACTCCTCATATTTCTCTGATTTGATCTCTGCTGTGCTCTAATCAAAGACAGGGTAGATACAGTATCTGACTTAACTTATTGTTCTGACTCCCCTCATTGGTCTCTGCTCTTCTCCCAGATTCCTGTCAGCTCACACTGGACCCAAACACAGCAGGCACACACCTCTCTCTGTCTGAAGGGAACAGAAAGGTGACCTATACAGGCCAGGTCCAACCATATCCTGACCATCCAGACAGATTCACCAACTTGTGTCAGGTTCTGTGTAGAGAGGGTCTGTCTGGACGCTGTTACTGGGAGGTGGAGGGGACTGGTGTTGTTGATACAGCAGTCTCATATAAAGACATCAGCAGAACAGAGAGAGGTAATGATGGTGGATTTGGAAACAATAACAAGTCCTGGAGTTTAGAGTACTATAGAGGTGATTATTGTTTCAGACACAATAATGTTGTGACTAAAGTATCAGGTCCTCAGTCCTCCAGAGTAGGAGTGTACCTGGATCACAAGGCAGGTACTCTGTCCTTCTACAGTGTCTCTGACACAATGACCCTCCTCCACAGAGTCCAGACCACGTTCACTCAGCCCCTCTATCCTGGGTTTTGTTTCAATTCTATTTTCTATGGTACTGCTATAGCTGAGCTGGTTAAACTGTAGTAGGGTCCACATAGATACTAGTCATGCTGGTGTAGTCTATAGCTGAGCTGGTTAAACTGTAGTAGGGTCCACATAGATACTAGTCATGCTGGTGTAGTCTATAGCTGAGCTGGTTAAACTGTAGTAGGGTCCACATAGATACTAGTCATGCTGGTGTAGTCTATAGCTGAGCTGGTTAAACTGTAGTAGGGTCCACATAGACACTAGTCATGCTGGTGTAGTCTATAGCTGAGCTGGTTAAACTGTAGTAGGATCCACATAGATACTAGTCATGCTGGTGTAGTCTATAGCTGAGCTGGTTAAACTGTAGTAGGGTCCACATAGATACTAGTCATGCTGATGTAGTCTATAGCTGAGCTGGTTAAACTGTAGTAGGGTCCACATAGATACTAGTCATGCTGGTGTAGTCTATAGCTGAGCTGGTTAAACTGTAGTAGGGTCCACATAGATACTAGTCATGCTGGTGTAGTCTATAGCTGAGCTGGTTAAACTGTAGTAGGGTCCACATAGACACTAGTCATGCTGGTGTAGTCTATAGCTGAGCTGGTTAAACTGTAGTAGGGTCCACATAGATACTAGTCATGCTGGTGTAGTCTATAGCTGAGCTGGTTAAACTGTAGTAGGGTCCACATAGATACTAGTCATGCTGGTGTAGTCTATAGCTGAGCTGGTTAAACTGTAGTAGGGTCCACATAGATACTAGTCATGCTGGTGTAGTCTATAGCTGAGCTGGTTAAACTGTAGTAGGGTCCACATAGATACTAGTCATGCTGGTGTAGTCTATAGCTGAGCTGGTTAAACTGTAGTAGGGTCCACATAGATACTAGTCATGCTGGTGTAGTCTATAGCTGAGCTGGTTAAACTGTAGTAGGGTCCACATAGATACTAGTCATGCTGGTGTAGTCTATAGCTGAGCTGGTTAAACTGTAGTAGGGTCCACATAGATACTAGTCATGCTGGTGTAGTCTATAGCTGAGCTGGTTACACTGTAGTAGGGTCCACATAGATACTAGTCATGCTGGTGTAGTCTATAGCTGAGCTGGTTAAACTGTAGTAGGGTCCACATAGATACTAGTCATGCTGGTGTAGTCTATAGCTGAGCTGGTTAAACTGTAGTAGGGTCCACATAGATACTAGTCATGCTGGTGTAGTCTATAGCTGAGCTGGTTAAACTGTAGTAGGGTCCACATAGATACTAGTCATGCTGGTGTAGTCTATAGCTGAGCTGGTTAAACTGTAGTAGGGTCCACATAGATACTAGTCATGCTGGTGTAGTCTATAGCTGAGCTGGTTAAACTGTAGTAGGGTCCACATAGATACTAGTCATGCTGGTGTAGTCTATATCTGAGCTGGTTAAACTATAGTAGGGTCCACATAGATACTAGTCATGCTGGTGTAGTCTATAGCTGAACTGGTTAAACTGTAGTAGGGTCCACATAGATACTAGTCATGCTGGTGTAGTCTATATCTGAGCTGGTTAAACTGTAGTAGGGTCCACATAGATACTAGTCATGCTGGTGTAGTCTATAGCTGAGCTGGTTAAACTGTAAACTGATTTGTTATTAATTAAAATTCAATACAATGTTTTAATCTTGTACATTTCCATGAATCATGATGTCTGGTGTTGATGTATATTGGTTGTCATTCAGAACCATTGATATGTTTTCTCAGTTGGTTCTCTGTCTCTATGTAATTCTCCTCAGTATCATTGATCAGCTTGTTGGCTCGGTCCTAATTGATGTGTTCTCTGTCACCTGGAGCTGCATGGAAAATGGTCCAGGAACTAAAGGACAATTCAGGACTAGTCAGCCCACTACAAGCTGGTATCACTTACTTTCTACTAAACTATATGGTCTGGTTTCCCAGACACAGATGAATCCTAGTCCTGGACTAAACAGTTTGTTCAATGTAGATGTCCAGGAAACCGGCCCTAAATGTGTCATCTTTCATCCTCCCATACTGCTCAGTCCAGCAACATTAAACCTGTCCAGCAGGTGGTGCTGTTGACCAAACAATAAAACCAGCAGATATCTTGACTTGCCACTCAGTATATCAGTAATGTTCAGAATAGTACTTTAATATCATTGGAGATTGATGGTCTTTTTAATCCACTATCCAGAGTCAGGAACAGATGAAGTTAGGTCTGCTACTGTTCAGTGATTAAATATGATTTATGGTGATGGGAAATAATAAAAAACACTCAACTTCATCTAGTAATAGTTTTCCTTTGTTATTTATTCCAAGGTGTGTCTTTAACTTGTAAATGTATTGTGTGGAGGTGAGCTAGTGGTGTGGCTGATAGAATAGAATGAAAAGGGAGGATGGGAGGAAGAGGGGAGGAGTGAAGGGCTGTTCAAGAAACCAGATGAGGAAGAGGAAGATGTTCAGGGGAATTACTGTCTCTGTTCCAAATAGTACATACTGGTCTTTACTATGGTTCTACATACAGTACCTGTATTGATAGTCCATACTGGTCTTTACTATGGTTCTACATACAGTATCTGTATTGATAGTCCATACTGGTCTTTACTATGGTTACACATACAGTATCTGTATTGATAGTCCATACTGGTCTTTACTATGGTTCTACATACAGTACCTGTATTGATGATGGCCTCATCATCTAACTGCACAAAGAAAGCCAGTGACTGCAGTGTGCTCCAGTCTCCAGCAGGGGGCAGTAAAACCCTATGGACCTGAAAGGTACTGCAGTGTGATCCAGTCTCCAGCAGGGGGCAGTAAAACCCTATGGACCTGAAAGGTACTGCAGTGTGTTCCAGTCTCCAGCAGGGGGCAGTAAAACCATATGGACCTGAATGGTACTGCAGTGTGCTCCAGTCTCCAGCAGGGGGCAGTAAAACCCTATGGACCTGAAAGGGACTGCAGTGTGCTCCAGTCTCCAGCAGGGGGCAGTAAAACCCTATGGACCTGAAAGGGACTGCAGTGTGCTCCAGTCTCCAGCAGGGGGCAGTAAAACCCTATGGACCTGAAAGGGACTGCAGTGTGCTCCAGTCTCCAGCAGAAGGGCAAGTCTCACCACTGAGAGGAAAACATCACTGGTCCACCTCTGCATCAGGTCAGCTATGTTGATCAGTACTGTCCCAGGGATGCTGGGAGCAGAGATGAACTCCCCTGACCTGGTACCACCTATGGAGTTGCCATTTTAATATCAGTTTAACCCCATTACTGCTATAACACATAAACCATGTTAATAGAATGAAATGGATCCAGGTTCCATTTATTCTACATTAGATTTACTGCCTGTGGAACACTTCTCCAAAGTGGTCTGAAATCAAGATGACTGCAGGTCTGAATCCCAAACTAATGGGGGGAAATGGATCCATCTAATAAGATGGTATTTAGAGTTTTGAACCTTTCTATTGGGGTGAACCATCCCCTTAACATACAGTATCAGTCAAAAGTTTGGACACACCAACTCATTCAATGTTTATTTTTAATTTGTACTATTTCCTACATTGTAGAATAATAGTGAAGACATCAAAACTATGAAATAACACACATGGAATCATGTAGTAACCAACAACGTGTTCAACAAATCAAGTGGAGGCCAGGTCATCTGGTGCAGCCCCCCATCACTCTCCTTCTTGGTCAAATAGCCCTTACACAGCCTGGAGGGGTGTTGTCCTGCTGAAAAACAAATGATAGTCCCACTAAGCACAAACCAGATGGGATGTCGTATCGCTGCAGATTGCTATGGTAGCCATGCTGGTTAAGTGTGCCTTGAATTCTAAATAAATCACTGACAGTGTCACCAGCAAAGCACCATCACACCTCCTCCTCCATGCTTCACGGTGGAAAATACATATGCAGAGATCATCTGTTCACCTACTCTGCTTCTCACAAAGACACGGCGGTTGGAACCAGAAGTCTTAAATCTGGACTCATCAGACGAAAAGACAGATTTCCACCGGTCTAATGTCCATTGCTCGTGTTTCTTGACCCAAGCAAGTCTCTTCTTCTTATTGATGTCCTTTAGTAGTGGTTTCTTTTCAGCAATTGATAGTGTAGGTGTTTTCTGTTAATTAAGAGAACGTGTTTCTTGTTAAAAGGCTGAATATCACTAAAGGGAATAAGCAAAGACACTATGTGTAATTCTAGAAATGAGTTTACTTAATGGTATAATTCTATCATGAACTATAGTTATCTGTACTTATTGGTATAATTCTATAATGAACTATAGTGATCTGTACTTATTGGTATAATTCTATAATGAACTATAGTGATCTGTACTTATTGGTATAATTCTATCATGAACTATAGTTATCTGTACTTATTGGTATAATTCTATAATGAACTATAGTGATCTGTACTTATTATTTCCTGGAAATAATGTATAGGTGCGGCACCAATATAATTGATGAAAGGAACTAGAGGGGAGGGGAACCCCGCCTAGAGTAAAGAACTTAGATTTGGAAACAATGGTGGAGTAAAGCCGAGGGGATCTGGTTATTAGCATAAAGTGGAGGGACGATGACACTTCTATAAGCATGAAACTGTATAGAAGGAGTGGACTAAGACTGAGTCCGGCAGTTGGTCCATGGCCCAGCTCGGCTTGTTACTTTGTAATAAAGTCTATTTGAATTCACAAGATCTGGTATCTGAGAAATATAATTGAGCGAATATTTCCACGACAAAAATGGCAAACTTGCCAGGAGTGGCTACAAGGGACCAGCAAATGGTGGAAAACTCTGTGACTGCCGAGAGGTCTTTCTGGACGAATTGAGCAAACAGGTCACCACCTAGATGAGAGGTAAACTGTTTTTATGTAACTAGGGAAGTCAGTTAAGAACACATTTTTATTTACATTGACGGCCTACTGGGGAACAGTGGATTAACTGCCTTGTTCAGGGGCAGAACGACATATTTTTGCCTTATCAGCTCGGGGATTTGATGTTGCAACCTTTCAAATGATTAGTCCAATGCTCTAACCACTAGACTACCTGCCGCCCCAGTTCTTACTTACTTCTTACTTATAAAAACACCAAGTTGGTTTCTCAAAATGTATTGAACTAAAAATATCGGGGGCTTTTGAATTCAATAAATGCAAAATAATGGAAGAATAAACATGAACAAATGAAAAGCTTTAAGGGTTGTAACAGAATAAAATAAATAATAGTGTGGCTGCAGATTGGGAGTTGTGTGTTTCATCTGTTCTGGATGGTTCAGTTGAGTGGAGTTATTCACCTGTCTTGTTCAGGTGGTTCATCTGACCAGTCTGTTCAGTCTGTTTGAGTTAGGATTGTGTTGTCTGATTCAGTTTGGCCAGTCTGTTTGAGTTAGGATTGTGTTGTCTGATTCAGTCTGTTCAGTCTGTTTGAGTTAGGATTGTGTTGTCTGATTCAGTTTGTTCAGTCTGTTTGAGTTAGGATTGTGTTGTCTGATTCAGTTTGTTCAGTCTGTTTGAGTTAGGATTGTGTTGTCTGATTCAGTTTGGCCAGACTTGTTTGTTCAGTCTGTTTGAGTTAGGATTGTGTTGTCTGATTCAGTTTGGCCAGACTTGTTTGTTCAGTCTGTTTGAGTTAGGATTGTGTTGTCTGATTCAGTTTGGCCAGACTTGTTTGTTCAGTCTGTTTGAGTTAGGATTGTGTTGTCTGATTCAGTCTGTTCAGTCTGTTTGAGTTAGGATTGTGTTGTCTGATTCAGTTTGTTCAGTCTGTTTGAGTTAGGATTGTGTTGTCTGATTCAGTTTGTTCAGTCTGTTTGAGTTAGGATTGTGTTGTCTGATTCAGTTTGGCCAGACTTGTTTGTTCAGTCTGTTTGAGTTAGGATTGTGTTGTCTGATTCAGTTTGGCCAGACTTGTTTGTTCAGTCTGTTTGAGTTAGGATTGTGTTGTCTGATTCAGTTTGGCCAGACTTGTTTGTTCAGTCTGTTTGAGTTAGGATTGTGTTGTCTGATTCAGTTTGGCCAGACTTGTCTGTTCAGTCTGTTTGAGTTAGGATTGTGTTGTCTGATTCAGTTTGGCCAGACTTGTTTGTTCAGTCTGTTTGAGTTAGGATTGTGTTGTCTGATTCAGTTTGGCCAGACTTGTTTGTTCAGTCTGTTTGAGTTAGGATTGTGTTGTCTGATTCAGTTTGGCCAGACTTGTTTGTTCAGTCTGTTTGAGTTAGGATTGTGTTGTCTGATTCAGTTTGGCCAGACTTGTCTGTTCAGTCTGTTTGAGTTAGGATTGTGTTGTCTGATTCAGTTTGGCCAGACTTGTTTGTTCAGTCTGTTTGAGTTAGGATTGTGTTATCTGATTCAGTTTGGCCAGACTTGTTTGAGTTAGGATTGTGTTGTCTGATTCAGTTTGGCCAGACTTGTTTGTTCAGTCTGTTTGAGTTAGGATTGTGTTGTCTGATTCAGTTTGGCCAGACTTGTTTGTTCAGTCTGTTTGAGTTAGGATTGTGTTGTCTGATTCAGTTTATTCAGACTTGTTTGATTAGAGCTGTTTGAGTTCTTTCATCTTATTGAATCAGTCTGTCAGGTGAGTCATTCAATTCATCTGGGGCATTTATTCCATCTCATTCATCTGTCCTGTTGACTGTTCTGTTCCATCAAGTTTGGAGTGGCAACTGTCCATCTGCATGGTGGAATATAATTAAATTAAAGACCTGTGGTTACTGTCCTATAGTGTCTAGGACATGTATCGATAGGGGACTGATCAGACAGACAAAAATACCTATGGTTACTGTCCTATAGTGTCTAGGAAATGTATCGATAGGGGACTGATCAGACAGGCAAAAAGACCTATGTTGACCGCCTATTGTGAAGATGATTAGGGACAGCTCAGATTTTTTTTTTATTTTTATTTTTTTATTTCACCTTTATTTAACCAGGTAGGCTAGTTGATAACACCTTTATTTAACCAGGTAGGCTAGTTGAGAACACCTTTATTTAACCAGGTAGGCTAGTTGATAACACCTTTATTTAACCAGGTAGGCTAGTTGATAACACCTTTATTTAACCAGGTAGGCTAGTTGAGAACACCTTTATTTAACCAGGTAGGCTAGTTGAGAACACCTTTATTTAACCAGGTAAGCTAGTTGAGAACACCTTTATTTAACCAGGTAGGCTAGTTGAGAACACCTTTATTTAACCAGGTAGGCTAGTTGAGAACACCTTTATTTAACCAGGTAGGCTAGTTGAGAACACCTTTATTTAACCAGGTAGGCTAGTTGAGAACACCTTTATTTAACCAGGTAGGCTAGTTGAGAACACCTTTATTTAACCAGGTAGGCTAGTTGAGAACACCTTTATTTAACCAGGTAGGCTAGTTGAGAACACCTTTATTTAACCAGGTAGGCTAGTTGAGAACACCTTTATTTAACCAGGTAGGCTAGTTGAGAACACCTTTATTTAACCAGGTAGGCTAGTTGAGAACACCTTTATTTAACCAGGTAGGCTAGTTGAGAACACCTTTATTTAACCAGGTAGGCTAGTTGAGAACACCTTTATTTAACCAGGTAGGCTAGTTGAGAACACCTTTATTTAACCAGGTAGGCTAGTTGAGAACACCTTTATTTAACCAGGTAGGCTAGTTGAGAACACCTTTATTTAACCAGGTAGGCTAGTTGAGAACACCTTTATTTAACCAGGTAGGCTAGTTGAGAACACCTTTATTTAACCAGGTAGGCTAGTTGAGAACACCTTTATTTAACCAGGTAGGCTAGTTGAGAACACCTTTATTTAACCAGGTAGGCTAGTTGAGAACAAGTTCTCATTTGCAACTGCGACCTGGCCAAGATAAAGCATAGCAGTATGAGCAGACAACACAGAGTTACACATGGAGTAAACAATTAACAAGTCAATAACACAGTAGAAAACAAAGGGGGGAGTCTATATACAATGTGTGCAAAAGGCATGAGGTAGGCGAATAATTACAATTTTGCAGATTAACACTGGAGTGATAAATGATCAGATGGTCATGTACAGGTAGAGATATTGGTGTGCAAAAGAGCAGAAAAATAAATAAATAAAAACAGTATGGGGATGAGGTAGGTGAAAATGGGTGGGCTATTTACCAATTGACTATGTACAGCTGCAGCGATCGGTTAGCTGCTCAGATAGCTGATGTTTGAAGTTGGTGAGGGAGATAGGCAAAGATCCTGTTGTTACCGCTTGGCTGTGTTGAGGAAGTGAATCAGTAAAGGACTACTCAGACAGGTAAAACCCTGTGGTTACTACTCAGACAGGTAAAACCCTGTGGTTACTGCTTGGCTGTGTTGAGGAAGTGAATCAGTAAAGGACTACTCAGACAGGTAAAACCCTGTGGTTACTACTCAGACAGGTAAAAAACCTGTGGTTACTACTCAGACAGGTAAAACCCTGTGGTTACTACTCAGACAGGTAAAATCCTGTGGTTACTGCTTGGCTGTGTTGAGGAAGTGAATCAGTAAAGGACTACTCAGACAGGTAAAACCCCGTTTAATACCGCTTTTTTCTGTGACGAGGAAGTATATCAGAAAAAGGCTGAATTTGCAGGTGGTTTAGGAAAGCGTAAGAGGTGTGTAAAGGTGAGTGTAAAAGTTCTCTGCTGTTGGTGCTGAAGGGGTTGCACACTTCTCCCGGACCGTCACTTGACTGTGACCTGGTAGGGAGGACACACCCAGTCCCACACTACTTCTCCCGGACCGTCACTTGACTGTGACCTGGCAGGGAGGACACACCCAGTCCCACACTACTTCTCCCGGACCGTCACTTGACTGTGACCTGGCAGGGAGGACACACCCAGTCCCACACTACTTCTCCCGGACCGACACTTGACTGTGACCTGGTAGGGAGGATGCACCCAGTCCCACAGTACTTCTCCCGGACCGTCACTTGACTGTGACCTGGTAGGGAGGACGCACCCAGTCCCACACTACTTCTCCCGGACCGTCACTTGACTGTGACCTGGTAGGGAGGACGCACCAGTCCCACACTGAAGGAGTGTGAATGGTACATGAATAACCATTGAACTAATATAATACTAGAAGTTTGAACAGGATAAATTAAAAATACATGAACACTACAAAATAAAATGGTAATAAATGTCATGACGATATCAGCGATTGACCAGTAAGACCATTAAACATTACATACTGTGCTGCAAGGTAGAAGAATATACAGTACAGAGAAACATACAAGTAATAACATATGAAGTAAGCAGATACTCAGTAAGAGAGAACAATTATAAAAACCTAGAGACAGGGGTAATAACCAATAACCAATAGTGCAATAACCAGAGAAAGAAAAATAAGGTGGATATCAATAGGAGGGAACAGCGTGGGGTCAAGACATCCAGGACTTAACGGACTGTTAGGAAGGTTTGGCCCTGGACCAGGAGGGAGAAATATAACAACAAGAGAAACAGAGAGGTTTTAATAAAGTGAAGAGCACAATAAAACGAAACTAGGGAGCAAAATAAATAGGAATATCTCAGGAA
The DNA here is from genome assembly GCF_013265735.2 of Oncorhynchus mykiss. Classification (NCBI taxonomy): domain Eukaryota; kingdom Metazoa; phylum Chordata; class Actinopteri; order Salmoniformes; family Salmonidae; genus Oncorhynchus; species Oncorhynchus mykiss. The sequence continues at coordinate 537,589 of NW_023493662.1, forward strand.
GTTAAAGGAATAAACAGACAAATAAACCCCGAAACAAGAATATCAGTAACGTTAGAACAAATAAGGAAGTTAATAAATGAAAGAGCAGAGAGAGACTGATAACTGTCAGTAGACTATTATTAAAGACAATACTAGTAACTAGCAGACCTAACACAGGAAAAGGAATGCAACTGAGACTGATGGTAGGAAGACCACAAATACAGGCTGCAAAAATGAGTAAAACAGCAGAATAAATTCTGGGCGCCAGGCGTCCCCTATGTAAGGAAGAACTAATAGAAATGTTTAGAAATGGGGAAAACGCAGCAGGAAAATGGGCTTTGATGGCAGGTTTGAAACCTGTGATCAAAATGACAATTGTGGGGGTTGTGGATAAAATAGAGCAAGATGTTTTGAGAGTGGAATATAACTAACTATAGTCACTAACTATAGTTTCAATGGCCAAGGTAAACCACAGAAATGTAGTGAGAGTGTAAAAACACCACAGCGTAGGGAGACAGAGTCCTGTTTTAGGGGTGGGGCTATTTGGTCATTGGAGAAGGGAGTGTAAAGATATCACAGCGTAGGGAGACAGGGTCCTGTTTTAGGGGTGGGGCTATTGGTCATTGGAAAGGGGAGTGTAAAAACGCCACAGCGTAGGGAGACAGAGTCCTGTTTTAGGGGTGGGGCTATTGGTCATTGGAAAGGGGAGTGTAAAAACATCACAGTGTAGGGAGACAGAGTCCTGTTTTAGGGGTGGGGCTATTTGGTCATTGGAGAAGGGAGTGTAAAAACACCACAGCGTAGGGAGACAGAGTCCTGTTTTAGGGGTGGGGCTATTGGTCATTGGAAAGGGGAGTGTAAAAACATCACAGTGTAGGGAGACAGAGTCCTGTTTTAGGGGTGGGGCTATTTGGTCATTGGAGAAGGGAGAGTAAAGACATCACAGCGTAGGGAGACAGAGTCCTGTTTTAGGGGTGGGGCTATTTGGTCATTGGAGAAGGGAGTGTAAAGACATCACAGCGTAGGGAGACAGAGTCCTGTTTTAGGGGTGGGCTATTTGGTCATTGGAGAAGGGAGAGTAAAGACATCACAGCGTAGGGAGACAGAGTCCTGTTTTAGGGGTGGGGCTATTGGTCATTGGAGAAGGGAGAGTAAAGACATCACAGCGTAGGGAGACAGAGTCCTGTTTTAGGGGTGGGGCTATTTGGTCATTGGAGAAGGGAGAGTAAAGATATCACAGCGTAGGGAGACAGAGTCCTGTTTTAGGGGTGGGGCTATTTGGTCATTGGAGAATGGAGTGTATAGACATCACAGCGTAGGGAGACAGAGTCCTGTTTTAGGGGTGGGGCTATTGGTCATTGGAGAAGGGAGTGTAAAGACATCACAGCGTAGGGAGACAGAGTCCTGTTTTAGGGGTGGGGCTATTTGGTCATTGGAGAAGGGAGTGTAAAGTGGGACTGGAACCTGCTGCATTTGAAGGAAATGGCGCTATACATGAGTTTGCATCTTTTTCAAAAAAGCAACAAAAAATAATTTTGAGAGCAGCAGGAGAGGAAATGTCACATATCGGTGTATTTCCTCGGTTCGATTGATAGTGGTTCATAGAGGTTACAGATTCTATGTCAAGGATGTTGTATGATATCACTTCTTACCCAACGTTTTAGTAGAGGCCAGGGATCACAGGAAAACTTATTTTGGGATGAAGAATGAAGAATCTGGTGAAATGCCAGGGAAAGGGATTCTAAAGGGAACACATTTAAATTATATGGCCAAACACTCCTTGTTAACTCAGAAAGCCTTGGGTTTTTTTGATCTCATGAGATGTTGAATGTGGTTTTATTCTGAAATAGATTTACATTTGATATGGTTTTATTCTGATATCGATTTAAATTTGATGTGGTTTTATTCTGATATCGATTTAAATTTGATGTGGTTTTATTCTGATATAGATTTACATTTGACGTGGTTTTAATCTGAAATAGATTAAAATTTTATGTGGTTTTACTCTGATATAGATTTACATTTGATGTGGTTTTACTCTGATATAGATTTACATTTGATGTGGTTTTAATCTGATATAGATTTACATTTGATATGGTTTTAATCTGATATAGATTTACATTTAATATGGTTTTATTCTGATATAGATTTACATTTGATGTGGTTTTATTCTGAAATAGATTTCTAGAATGTAGGAAAGGGGTGGAGGGGTAACGAGGAATTAGCAAAGGGGTTACTAAACCTAAAATGAGGTGGACATGTTTTCAGTTAGTTCCTGAACATTGTGGTGGTTATGGAGAATAGGACTGAATAAAACATACGTGATGAGAGTAAAGACAGTGGATTTACAATTATCATGTTTGGTTTATAATTAATACATTTAATGATGAGAGTAAGGACAGTGGATTTACAATTATCATGTTTGGTTTATAATTCATACATTTAATGATGAGAGTAAAGACAGTGGATTTACAATTATCATGTTTGGTTTATAATTAATACATTTAATGATGAGAGTAAAGACAGTGGATTTACAATTATCATGTTTGGTTTATAATTCATACTTTTGGCTTGCTGATTAATATGTAACATAGTGAATGCTAACGAAATGTACAATTTCTTTTCCAGAAAAGGGGGTTTCATTATCTCTCGTTGGAATGTCCCCGGAGACTGTGGTATCAGGGAGAGCAGGATAAAAGTATCTGGATTAGGCCATAAACAGACTTCCAGATAAGTGAGGCCTTGTTCAGGTGTGTTTTTGACCTACGGTTCACCAGCACACACACACAATTTACTGGTTACCAATATGCATTAGTGGTGTTGATACTGTGGGATTTATTTCGGATGGGGTCTTTTCAATTCAGTTGTAAATTGGGTTTGAAGAAGGATGGAAATGTTTGGAAGTTTTTAAAATGGTTTGTGAAGGACAGGGAAAGAAAAGGGAGAGGAAATATTTAATGGTGTCAAATGCCCTGTATCCTGACTTTCTGGTGAGACCAGAACAATCTCACTAGAAATTATAGAAACAGGTGGGAATTAATTATAAAATGAATGAGAAACACCAGTTTCTACTCTATTTAACCATTGCTTTATGAGACAAGTTGATTGGTTATTCAAATTAGTTTATTTTTGATTTAATATGTTTTTGAATCATGTTTTTTTTTTTTACCTTTATTTTACCAGGTAAGTCAGTTAAGAACAAATTCTTATTTTCAATGAGGGCCTAGGAACAGTGGGTTAACTGCCTGTTCAGGGGCAGAACGACAGATTTGTACCTTGTCAGGGGGTTTGCACTCGCAACCTTCCGGTTACTAGTCCAACACTGCTACCCTGCCGCCCCGAGACTGGAACACACTTTCCCTTTCAGGTCCATAGGGTTTTTCTGCCCCCTGCTGGAGACTGGAGCACACTGCAGTCCCTTTCAGGTCCATATTGTTTTACTGCCCCCTGCTGGAGACTGGAACACACTGCAGTCCCTTTCAGGTCCATATGGTTTTACTGTCCCCTGCTGGAGACTGGAGCCACACTGCAGTCCCTTTCATGTCCATAGGGGTTTACTGCCCCCTGCTGGAGACTGGATCACACTGCAGTCCCTTTCAGATCCACAGGGTTTTACTGCCCCCTGCTGGAGACTGGAACACACTGCAGTCCATTTAATGTCCATAGGGTTTTACTGCCCCCTGCTGGAGACTGGATCACACTGCAGTCCCTTTCAGATCCATAGGGTTTTACTGCCCCCTGCTGGAGACTGGAACACACTGCAGTCCATTTAATGTCCATAGGGTTTTACTGTCCCCTGCTGTGACGGATCCAACAAATATCCCCAGGTGAAGGCAGGGTCCCATCTCATCCAACACATCAATGACTCTTATAGGAGGGAGGGAGCATTACCCATGTTAAGCTATGGAATGAACTGTATATTTTATGGTGAATTTTAATACAGATTTACTTTAATACAATAATAGTTCCATGAATGTAATTAGTTTGTGTTTTGTAATTATGTTATTGAAACAGGATAAGTCAGTAATGAGGGAATAAATAAGTCCAGTCCAACCATGACCTCTCTCCTCTTTCTCATCCCTCTATCATCACTCCATGGGGGAGTACAACCATTACCTCTCTCCTCTTTCACATCCCTCTATCATCACTCCATGGGGGAGTACAACCGTTACCTCTCTCCTCTTTCATATCCCTCTATCATCACTCCATGGGGGAGTACAACCGTTACCTCTCTCCTCTTTCACATCCCTCTATCATCACTCCATGGGGAAGTACAACCATTACCTCTCTCCTCTTTCACATCCCTCTATCATCACTCCATGGGGGAGTACAACCGTTACCTCTCTCCTCTTTCATATCCCTCTATCATCACTCCATGGGGGAGTCCAACCGTTACCTCTCTCCTCTTTCACATCCCTCTATCATCACTCCATGGGGGAGTACAACCGTTACCTCTCTCCTCTTTCACATCCCTCTATCATCACTCCATGGGGAAGTACAACCATTACCATTACCATTACTCTCTCCTCTTTCACATCCCTCTATCATCACTCCATGGGGGAGTACAACCGTTACCTCTCCTCTTTCATATCCCTCTATCATCACTCCATGGGGGAGTACAACCATTACCTCTCTCCTCTTTCATATCCCTCTATCATCACTCCATGGAGTACAACCATTACCTCTCTCCTCTTTCACATCCCTCTATCATCACTCCATGGAGTACAACCATTACCTCTCCTCTTTCACATCCCTCTATCATCACTCCATGGGGGAGTACAACCATTACCTCTCTCCTCTTTCACATCCCTCTATCATCACTCCATGGGGGAGTCCCAATAATCTCTCCTTCCTCCTGAAGTGGAACATTCCTTCTCTACTCCTCACAAATGTAAAAGCATTGGATTGGTGTTGACATGGGGTAGAGGGAGTTTACATAAACCAGTCATTTCCTTTAAATCCATGAAGGGAAGTGGGAGAGAATCAGATAAAGTTGTGGAGATAAAGGAATATGTGAGGTGAAACCCTCCAGGTACAGATACTGTAAGTAGAACTATAGTAAAGACCAGTATGGACTATCAATACAGGTACTGTATGTAGAACCATAGTAAAGACCAGTATGGACTATCAATACAGATACTGTATGTAGAACCATAGTAAAGACCAGTATGGACTATCAATACAGGTACTGTATGTAGAACCATAGTAAAGACCAGTATGGACTACCAATACAGGTACTGTATGTAGAACCATAGTAAAGACCAGTATGGACTATCAATACAGGTACTGTATGTAGAACCATAGTAAAGACCAGTATGGACTATCAATACAGGTACTGTATGTAGAACCATAGTAAAGACCAGTATGGACTATCAATACAGATACTGTATGTAGAACCATAGTAAAGACCAGTATGGACTACCAATACAGGTACTGTATGTAGAACCATAGTAAAGACCAGTATGGACTATCAATACAGGTACTGTATGTAGAACCATAGTAAAGACCAGTATGGACTATCAATACAGGTACTGTATGTAGAACCATAGTAAAGACCAGTATGGACTATCAATACAGATACTGTATGTAGAACCATAGTAAAGGCCAGTATGGACTATCAATACAGGTACTGTATGTAGAACCATAGTAAAGACCAGTATGGACTATCAATACAGATACTGTATGTAGAACCATAGTAAAGACCAGTATGGACTATCAATACAGGTACTGTATGTAGAACCATAGTAAAGCCCAGTATGGACTATCAATACAAAGTGACCATTTAGAATGAGGCCCAGTTCAATGAGAGGAAGTCTTAACAGAACTGGGGGATGACAGACAGGAAGTGGGGGGGTGGAGATCTAATATATTGTTGTGCCAAACACTAAAGCATGATATTGTAATAAATCTACACCCTATTCCCTACGTAGAACACTACATTAGACCTGGTCAGAAGCACCGTAGTGCACTACGTAGGGAATAGGGAACCATTTGGAAACAGAGACAGTAATTCCCCTGAACATCTTCCTCTTCCTCATCTGGTTTCTTGAACAGCCCTTCACTCCTCCCCTCTTCCTCCCCTCCTCCCTTTTCATTCTATTCTATCAGCCACACCACTAGCTCACCTCCACACAATACATTTACAAGTTAAAGACACACCTTGGAATAAATAACAAAGGAAAACTATTACTAGATGAAGTTGAGTGTTTTTTATTATTTCCCATCACCATAAATCATATTTAATCACTGAACAGTAGCAGACCTAACTTCATCTGTTCCTGACTCTGGATAGTGGATTAAAAAGACCATCAATCTCCAATGATATTAAAGTACTATTCTGAACATTACTGATATACTGAGTGGCAAGTCAAGATATCTGCTGGTTTTATTGTTTGGTCAACAGCACCACCTGCTGGACACGTTTAATGTTGCTGGACTGAGCAGTATGGGAGGATGAAAGATGACACATTTAGGGCCGGTTTCCTGGACATCTACATTGAACATACTGTTTAGTCCAGGACTAGGATTCATCTGTGTCTGGGAAACCAGACCATATAGTTTAGTAGAAAGTAAGTGATACCAGCTTGTAGTGGGCTGACTAGTCCTGAATTGTCCTTTAGTTCCTGGACCATTTTCCATGCAGCTCCAGGTGACAGAGAACACATCAATTAGGACCGAGCCAACAAGCTGATCAATGATAGAATTACATAGAGACAGAGAACCAACTGAGAAAACATATCAATGGTTCTGAATGACAACCAATATACATCAACACCAGACATCATGATTCATGGAAATGTACAAGATTAAAACATTGTATTGAATTTGAATTAATAACAAATCAGTTTACAGTTTAACCAGCTCAGCTATAGACTACACCAGCATGACTAGTATCTATGTGGACCCTACTACAGTTTAACCAGCTCAGCTATAGACTACACCAGCATGACTAGTATCTATGTGGACCCTACTACAGTTTAACCAGCTCAGCTATAGACTACACCAGCATGACTAGTATCTATGTGGACCCTACTACAGTTTAACCAGCTCAGCTATAGACTACACCAGCATGACTAGTATCTATGTGGACCCTACTACAGTTTAACCAGCTCAGCTATAGACTACACCAGCATGACTAGTATCTATGTGGACCCTACTACAGTTTAACCAGCTCAGCTATAGACTACACCAGCATGACTAGTATCTATGTGGACCCTACTACAGTTTAACCAGCTCAGCTATAGACTACACCAGCATGACTAGTATCTATGTGGACCCTACTACAGTTTAACCAGCTCAGCTATAGACTACACCAGCATGACTAGTATCTATGTGGACCCTACTACAGTTTAACCAGCTCAGCTATAGACTACACCAGCATGACTAGTATCTATGTGGACCCTACTACAGTTTAACCAGCTCAGCTATAGACTACACCAGCATGACTAGTATCTATGTGGACCCTACTACAGTTTAACCAGCTCAGCTATAGACTACACCAGCATGACTAGTATCTATGTGGACCCTACTACAGTTTAACCAGCTCAGTTATAGACTACACCAGCATGACAAGTATCTATGTGGACCCTACTACAGTTTAACCAGCTCAGCTATAGACTACACCAGCATGACTAGTATCTATGTGGACCCTACTACAGTTTAACCAGCTCAGCAGTACCATCGAAAATAGAATTGAAACAAAACCCAGGATAGAGGGGCTGAGTGAATGTGGTCTGGACTCTGTGGAGGAGGGTCATTGTGTCAGAGACACTGTAGAAGGACAGAGTACCTGCCTTGTGATCCAGGTACACTCCTACTCTGGAGGACTGAGGGCCTGATACTTTAGTCTCAACATTATTGTGTCTGAAACAATAACCACCTCTAGAGCACTTTAAACTCCAGGACTTGTTATTGTGTCGAAATGCATTATCTCTCTCTGTTCTGCTGATGTCTTTATATGAGACTGCTGTAATAACAACACCAGTCCTCTCCACCTCCCAGTAACAGCATCCAGACAGACCCTCTCTACACAGAACCTGACACCAGTTGGTGAATCTGTCTGGATGGACAGGATATGGTTGGACTTGGTCTGTATAGGTCACCTTTCTGTTCCCTTCAGACAGAGAGAGGTGTGTGTGTGCTGTGTTTGGGTCCAGTGTGAGCTGACAGGAATCTAGGAGAAGAGCAGAGACCAATGAGGGGAGTCAGAACAATAAGTTAAGTCAGATACTGTATCTACCCTGTCTTTGATTAGAGCACAGCAGAGATCAAATCAGAGAAATATGAGGAGTCAGATAGATACCCAGTCTTTGATTAGATCTACTATTGCTATATATTTCTAGAGGGATTGTTAGGAGTGTCAGTAAAAAGAGACTGTTAGTTACTTCACAATAAAGAGACTCACATTGTAACAACTGTTCTCTGGTCTTGGGCTCTGGAGGCAGTACAACATCCACTATATTCACTACAGACACACAAACACATTGACAGAGAGAGGGAATGTTATCATCAGACCATATTCCACATGTATATGACTAGTAGGGAACTTTCAATGGTCTAAAGTTGATGTTCTTATTGTTTTCAACACACCTGTAGTGGAGATCTTGGTCCATTCTCCTTTAAGGAAGTCTTCTAGTTTCTCTCTCAGTTCAGACACAGTCTTACTCGCATCTCCAAAGGACTGAAGAGGACGGACAACAATGCTGGGTAAGTCTGAAGATACACTGATACTGGAGAGAGACTGATACCTCTGGAGAGAGAGAGAGAGAGAGAGAGAGAGAGAGAGACAGAGAGAGTTTGAGTTTTAAATACTCTTTATTGGGTCTGGGGGCCCACCACACAATAAATACTCATACAAAACCACAGTTACACATCAATTAAAAACACAACTCCAATTCCTCCTCCACAGTAACAAAACACAACAGCCTCTGAATACCCCATATACTCAAAAACAGATCAATATTGTTGACAAGTTTATAATAGGCAAACTCAACCCTTACTCTCGCTGCCAACATTCCCTCCAGCATTCCCACCACATCCACAGACCCCTGTCCCCGAATGCTGTTCTTTCGGGTCTTCCATATCGCTAATTTTGCTGCCCCTAACACAAAATTAAGCAACACAACTACACCCTTTTGACTGAACCTGTACTTTGGCCCAAATATATACAGTTGGGAAGAGAAAACCTCTCCCAACATTGAGAACCAATCAGTGATCAGTTCAATCATCCCAACCAACCTGGGACACAGCAAAAGCAGATATGCCAGAGATTCATCCTCAGCACAGAATGGACACCCCTTCCCAACAGTAGGGTCCAGGTGTACCAGATGCATGTTGGTGGCTATAGCTCCATGTATTATCCTCCATTGGAGGTCAGCTGTCCTCTTATCAATAGGCAGTTTATATAATGATCGCCAACAGCCTTTTGGAGAAGCACCTGGACCAAGCACATCCGCCCACCTCGTCGATTTTACCCCTTCCAGGGAAGAGGCATGGGACACCTTCACACATGTTCTGTACATAGCCTTCTTTCCCACCTCCTTGAACTCCCCCAGCTCCGGGGTATCGAAGGAAAGCAGCCTCCCCGCGTCCTCCTCAAATGCCCCCATCGCAGCACTAACAATCAGTGCAGGGAACACATAATCCAGACCCTCCTTCCACCGATCAGAATTGGAAATGTCAGTCACATACTGCAGATGAAGCAATTTCAAGGAGTCGCAGACCTCATCGACGACCTTCCTCAGTAGGCGAGATGATCGGATCCCCGCTCTTTCTCTCAGCTCCTCCAATCTGCTCCTGCTCCGCATCAGATGACCCAGCTTGGTACACCCCACGCCTAATAGGCATGAACGTAGGCTAGCTGAACCCAGAACACGGGACTGGATGGCAGTGTTGTGAAAAAGAGGCTCTTCAAAAAGCCACATCCCTGGTGGCGTGCCGGTCTTACGGGACTTGACAAAGACTCTCCAAGCCTGCATAACAGACTCATAAAATGGAGTCAGGCCAGTCAAATCACCCCCCTCCAGCTTTAAGAGGAAAATATGTTTGTCTAAGCCCAAACAGCCCGCTCTCCTCATCAATATGTAGGCTGTTTCGACCCAGCTAGAACAGTCTCTGTACAACAATCTCTGGGCTGCTTGGAGCCAGAAAGCCGTGATCCTAGAGGAAATGTCCACCAGGCCTTGCCCACCCTCGTGCAGTGGCAGATACAAGGCTGCAGCTTTGATCCAGTGTTGTCCAGACCAGAAGAAATTGACAAGGGTCCTCTGAAGCTCTTGTATCAGACCCTTTGGTGGCTGTAAAATCATTAGTCTGTGCCACAGGGTAGAAGCAGCAAGATTATTAGCTACCAGGACCCGTCCCCTATAGGACAGCTGGGGCAACACCCATTTCCACCTTGACAGTCTGGCACACACTTTCTCCACTACACCCTCCCAGTTCTTTTTCTGAAAGACATCGGAGCCTAGAAAAACTCCCAAAGTCTTCATTCCATCTCTGCCCCACTGAAGCCCCCCTGGTAACCGCGGAGCGGACCCCATCTGAAGCTGACCTGCCCACAGCGCTTCACTCTTTCCCCAATTGACTCTAGCTGAGGAGGCCCCCTCATACACCTTTAAAGTGTTTGAGAGAACCTTAACATCCTCACCCCCTGTAATAAAAACGATCACGTCATCTGCATACGCAGACAGTGCTATCGTGGGACCCTTCATTACACCTGGCACAGAGAAACTAGTAAGCTTCGCTCTTAAAAAACAAAGCATTGGTTCAATCGCCAGACTATATAACTGCCCTGAAATTGGGCATCCCTGCCTGATGCCCCTTTCGACAGGGATGGGGCAACTCAAACCACCACCAACCTTCACCATACACGAGGCTCCAGCATACAGTAAATTCACCCAAGACAGAAAAACATCCCCAAACCCAAAGGCTTTCATTGTTTTAACCTGTTGGATCTCTAGGGGCGCTATTTCATTTTTGGATAAAAAACGTTCCCGTTTTAAGCGCGATATTTTGTCACGAAAAGATGCTCGACTATGCATATTCTTGACAGTTTTTGAAAGAAAACACTCTGAAGTTTCAGAATCTGCAAAGATATTGTCTGTAAGTGCCCCAGAACTCATTCTACAGGCGAAACCAAGATGATGCGTCAAGCAGGAAATGAGCAGAATCTCTGAAGCTCTGTTTTCCATTGTCTCCTTATATGGCTGTGATTGCACAAGGAATGAGCCTACACTTTCTGTCGTTCCCCCAAGGTGTTAGCAGCATTGTGACGTATTTGTAGGCATATCATTGGATGATTGACCATAAGAGACTACATTTTCCAAGTGTCCGCCTGGTGTCCTGCGTGGAATTCGGTGCGCAAACGCCAGCTGCTTGTACTTTTCCATTTGATTGAGGGGAGAAACCATGCTTCCACGAACGATATATCATTAAAGAGATATGTGAAAAACACCTTGAGGATTGATTCTAAACAACGTTTGCCATGTTTTCAGTCGATATTATGGAGTTAATTTGGAAAAAAGTTCGCGTTTTGAGGACTGAATTTTCGTTTTTTTTTTGGTAGCCAAATGTGATGTAGAAAACGGAGCTATTTCGAATTCACAAATAATCTTTTTTGGAAAAACTGAGCATCTGCTATCTAACTGAGAGTCTCCTCATTGAAAACATCCGAAGTTCTTCAAAGGTAAATGATTTTATTTGAAGGCTTTTATGTTTTTGTTGAAATCTTGCGTGCTGGATGCTAACGCTAATGCTAACGCTAAATGCTACGCTAGCTAGCCACTTTTACACAAATTATTGTTTTCCTATGGTTGAGAAGCATATTTTGAAAATCTGAGATGACAGTGTTGTTTACAAAAGGCTAAGCTTGAGAGATGGCATATTTATTTCATTTAATTTGCGATTTTCATGAATAGTTAACGTTGCGTTATCGTAGGTCTGTAAATAGAATCCCGGATCCGGGTTTGGTAGACGCAACAGGTTAAACAAGTACTGGTGGTCCACACGATCAAAAGCCTTCTCCTGATCCAACGAAAGTAAACCCACATTTACATCAGACAGTTTACAAATGTCTAAAACATCTCTTATCAGAAACAAGTTGTCAACAATAGAGCAATCAGGTACACAGTAGGACTGTATCAACAATCCCAGATACTCTTTCAACCTGTTTGAGAGACATTTAGAAACAATTTTGTATTCTGCGCACAGCAAGGCAACAGGTCTCCAATTTTTTATGAGAGCCAAATCCCCCTTTTTTGGCAACAGTGAAAGCACCGCACGTTGACATGATACAGGAAGAGAACCCTCATGAAAAGATTCACACAGCACTTCATAAAAATCCTCCCCAATAGACCCCCAAAAGTGCTTATAAAACTCAGATGGTAAACCATCGATGCCAGGGGCTCGGCCTGTTGAGAGCTGCATAACTGCTGTGGACAGCTCTTGCAGTGTAATATCAGCGTCCAATGCGACTCTCTGCTCAGGTCCCAATTGAGGAAGACCGTGTAACAACTGTTCAGTACATAAAGAGTCACAATCCTCCGCCTTATAAAGGGATGAGTAAAAATCCACGGCATGTTGACGCATTTCAATAGCATTCGTGGTCACCTTCCCATCAGGGAGACGAAGGCAGACCATCTGTTTGCGTTGAAACTTTGACTGTCCTAGGTTGGAAAAAAAAGCGCTAGGAGCATCCATATCCTTGAGGGAAGTAAAACGAGACCTAATCAAGGCACCCTTCACTCTTTCATGCAGAAACGACCTCAGTTCATGTCTCTTGTCCTGTAAGTTCATGACTAGTCCAGGGTCGTTCTGAGTGGGCAGCTTCAATTCAGTAGATTTGATGTCCTGTTCTAGGGCCTTGATAGTCTCTTTAACCTCAATTTGAGACAGAGCAGTATACTGTTGACAAAAAACTCGTATTTGGGCCTTCCCAACCTCCCACCATTGTCTCAAGGACTCAAAATTCCCTTTTATACCCCTCCATTTTTCCCAAAACAACAAAAACCTGCCACAAAACATGACATCATGTAACAATTTAACATTAAAATACCAGTAAGGCGATGACCGTCGTGGACAGGACAAGTGAATATCAACAGTAACAATATGATGATCAGAGAAACCCACAGGAGTAATGGCACACTTTCCAACCCTACTACAGTAGTGATCAGATACATACAACCTGTCTAACCTTGCTGCACTGACATGACCTTCATTAATTTTTAGCCATGTGTACTGCCTAACTTTGGCATTCCTTACTCTCCACACATCAGAAAGCTCAAACTCAGTTAATAGGCCAGACAGGCAGGTGGCTGACCGCAGGTGAGGTTCTTCAGCGGTGCGATCAACAGTAAAATCCACTGTACAGTTCCAGTCACCCCCTAAAACCATACACCCCTCTTGGTCACACTGTCTTAAGGTTTCCTTTATTTGATCAAACATAGCAATACGCTCTGTACCCTCATTAGGAGCATAAACATTCAAAAAAACAAACATAACATCCACCTTGACCAATAAAACCCGACCCTTGACAATCTCTGTTGTAGATACCACAGTCACCCCTAAGCCTGAGGAAAACAAGATTGCCACCCCAGCACTGAAATTAGTACCATGACTGAGTACATGCTGCCCCTCCCACCACATACCCCAGTCAACCTCATGTTCCTCATCACTGTGTGTCTCCTGTAGGAAAACTACATTAAGCCTTTTCTGTTTTATTACTTCTAATACCCAAGCCCTCTTATTCCTGTCCCTTCCCCCATTAATATTGAGAGAACCTACCCTTAGCACCTCCATATAGAAAAGAGAAAAGAAAAGCAGAAGAAACCACAGAGAAACCAACGAGAAAAAAGACACCCTATGAAGCATGATTATTTTTCTTTCTTCTCTTAACCTGAACACGTTTCCCACCACCTTTTGCTGCTGCAACAGTAGTAATACATTTCCTCAAGCGAAACCGCTTCTTCTCACTCAGCTGGTCTAACCCCACCGTCTTCTGTAACATCACAGCTGACCTCACAAACTTATCAACATCAAAATAATCTGCCAATTTGACAGATTTCCCAAAAGTCTGATCCAAAAACTCATTTACCTCCTCTAGATCATAAACTGAGTCCTCGCCAGCAGTTGTAATATCTAAAGAGATATCCATATCATTCTCCTGATCCTCAGCTGAGACCACAGACAACTGACTCCCCTCTACCACATCCCTTTCAACACTCCCCACTTGCACCTCATCACTCGTACCAGGCATCTCCTCCACTACCTGGGAGACTAGCCCCACCTGAACATCACTACTCATAGTGGGCATCTCCTCCACTAACTGGGAGCCTAGCTCCACATGAACCCCAGCACTCGTAGTGGGCATCTCCTCTACTACCTTGGAGCTTAGCTCCACATGAAAACCCTCCTGTACCTCATTACTCGTAGTGGGCATCTCCTCCACTACCTGGGAGCCTAGCTCCACATGAAAACCCTCTTGTACCTCATTACTCGTAGTGGGCATCCCCTCCACTACCTGGGAGCCTAGCTCTACATGAACCCCAGCACTCGTAGTGGGCATCTCCTCCACTACCTGGGAGCCTAGCTCCACATGAAAACCCTCCTGAACCTCATTACTCGTAGTGGGCATCTCCTCCACTACCTGGGAGCCTAGCTCCACATGAATCCCCTCCTTTACCCCAGCACTCATACTGGGCACCTGCTCACCAGTCTGAGGAACTGGCTCTTCAGATACATCCTTACCTTCTACAACAATACTTTTCTGTAGCATAACATTTCCCTCTAATACAAGTTGCAACCCCGTGCCCTCAACACGGATAACTTGTTCCTCAGCACCAGGTGCTTGTGGCTGCTCTGCCGCTGTCGGCCCACCTCTCCCTACATCAGTGGGCCCAGGCGTTACGATGACCACCTCTCCCTACATCAGTGGGCCCAGACGTTACGATGACCACCTCTCCCTACATCAGTGGGTCCAGGCGTTACCATGACCACCTGCGCCCCTCCCTCGGCCTTCTCCCTTTTCGGGCAAGCATGTCGCTTATGACCAACATCCCCACACTCAAAACACCGTTGACTACCCGTACTAGCATAAGCCATATACAGTCTATTGTCATACTTGATTTTAAACGATAACTCTAAAGTCTGCTCCGGTGAGTCCAGAAACATAAACACCTGTCGCCGAAACGACCTAACCTGTTTCAACACCGGGTGTTTGCAACCCAACGGGACCTTAATTGAACTGGCGAACTTCCCAAAGCGCAATAACTCGCGCTCCAATAGCTCATTTGGAATAAACGGTGGTACATTTGAAATCCTTACCCTTGTTGACGGAGAAAAAAGCAGCGTAACTGGAATAAACATTCCTTTAAGAAGTACACCATGCTCAACCATCCGATCAACCAGACATTCTTCTTTAAGAAATACCACCACAGCTTTATTCATCCGGGATGCATAAGCAATATTCTCATAGCCTACCTTCTCTCCTACGGCGACCAGAAACTCCTCCACCGTGACAGTAGCTTCAGTAACACACCTAAAGCCCATTCGGGCTGCCATCCCCGCCAAAATCAGGGTAATTTCGATACGAAAAACTTAATTCTACCACAACAAAAAAAGTAAAAATAATAACCTTAATCATGCACAGAAGAAAACCAAAAAAATGCCACCAAGAAATAGCAAACCGAAAGAAAGTTGTGAATATCTAACTCTCCACAACACACGCACTCCTTCACTCAAACATTTCCCAGCATGCACCAATCACTCCCAGCATGCAGAGACAGAGAGAGAGAGAGAGAGAGAGAGAGAGACAGAGAGACTGATAACTCTGGAGAGAGAGAGAGAGAGACTGATAACTCTGGAGAGAGAGAGACATAGAGAGAGAAGAGCAGAGCAGAGGTCAGGATCAGAGCTCCTGCATTTTTTAGCATTTTCTTTAAAAAAGATAGATTAGGAGTTAGATGAACTTGGATTTTTTGTCAGGAACACATACTGGATTCTACCCTCTTCAACATAACCCCTACTTCAAATCAAAACTTAAAACCTACAACCTGATTTTGGACGGAATTACGGAATCACCTGGAAAGTTCACAACAACCAAGGATTTATTACCCTATACAGCAAATTCTCTGGAAAACAACAGAAACCTGAAAACACCATCCAACCTGGAACTGAGTGAGTAATGTTTAGTCTGAAACGATATTTTATTTCCAAAAGCCAAGAAGAAAAATACACAACATTACTTTATAAGGACTGAATTCTGACATAATTCTGCCAAGCTTGATACAGCTTCAACTAGCACTGAAGTGTCAAGTGAGAGGTGTCAAAGCCCATTAGCCCAACAATGGCAGGAGAGTCACACAGTCTACCCCAACCAAATGGAGAGGCCTTAGAAGCTCCCTCCCGCTGTTCAGAGGTAATTAAAATACAGTACCCTGTGCATGTAAAGAATGATAAGGCAAGAAAAGACCACAAGAAGAAGCTCCTTATGGAAAATCAACACTTTTTGCTGACTATTACAAAAATGGGAACATCAGCAACCTTATCTTCCACACAAACCATCCCCTGGCATGGCACAGTGCTATATTAGCACACTACCCCTTTGTTACGAGAGGGGGGGTTAACGATGGGTGGAAACTCAGAATACTTGATAACGAGGACTCTGAGTTAAGTAATATAAATATCTATAAATCCGGAACAGTAATGGTACAGAATAACCACAAACAGTTTCAGCTGGACTTTCACCTAATCAAAGAATTAGCCCAGCAGGAGAAGCTCTCCCTTGATAAAGATACCCCCACCCCGAGTGGGTCAGACCAGACCTCTTCATTATGTAACCCCACAGATGAGCAACCCCCAGCGGAGAGTCAACCTCCCAGCACAGATTACCACTCCCTCATTGAAATGAAGGACAAATTCACCCAGCTGGAGGTAAGGCAGGTGGAGCTGGAAAAGCAGGTGATTACACTTCAGTCAGCACAGACCCAGACAACAGTCCAGCACAACAACAGCCCCTTAACCAGACCCGGAGAGCTGGAGGTGGACAGAGTCATATCTGCACTTTGGACAGTGGTGAGACAAATACAACAGGAGAAAGAGGAGCAGAACAGAGCACTAGAGGAGAGTATCAGACTGCTGGTGGAGGAGAGGTTGAGGGGGATGGAGGAGAGGGTGAGGGGGATGGAGGAGAAGTTGAGGGGGACGGCGTGTGACAGAGAACAACCCACTAGAGAGGTGGCCACCCCCACAGAGAAGCCAGCAGAACAGCCCACCTCAGCACCCGACAAAAGTCTCGACACCACAGCAGAACAGTCCACACCAGACCCTGACCATAGAGTCGACATCACAGCAGAACAGACAAATGAAGAACCCCAAGCCAAGCGTCTCTCACCCCCTCTGAGCACCCCCCCTGTCAGCCACCCTGATAGCCCTTCTGACAACCCTCTCACACCCACTGAGGACAAACACAAGACACAGATTGTACTACTTATGGACTCAAATGGGAAATATATAGAAGAAAAAAAACTTTTTCCCAAACACAGTGTGTCTAAACTCTGGTGTCCAACACCCAGCGCGCCCTCGACCTTCTGTCTGAGGACCAACTAGGCTCACCTAGCCACATAATAATACACACAGGCACCAACAACCTGAGAACACAGCAGGAAAGGGTGACCACAGCACTGAAGGGAGTGATTGAAAAGGATTATTCTACTTTCCCCAACGCACAAGTGGTTATCTCCACCCTGCTACCACGAAAAGACTTCCACCCTGCCACAATACAGCGGGTAAATGCAAGTATTTCCCGTGACTGTGCCTCAAAACCAAATGTCCTCCTGGCCCACCACTCCACCCTGGACTTGAACAGTCTCTATGACCAGGTCCACCTCTACAAGGCAGCAGTGCCCACCTTTGCCCGAACTCTAAAGGACATCACTCTCAAACGTATCCCCAACACTTCACACAGGAGCAACAGATCAATAGACACCCCACCCAGACCAACGAGACACCCTCCCAGACCTGCAGGACCCCCCCCCCCCCCCCGGACCTACACATAGAGGACCAACGTCAAGAGGAATTACATCCAGACCACAGCACCCTCAGACACATCCACACCCCACCCCAACCAATCAACACCCCCCCACATCAGCCATGCCCACATCCCATTTAGGCCCCCTCAGATCAGACCTATGCCACTCCTGCCCACCCCATGCACCCCACCCCCGCAAAGAGGGCCTCAACATGGAAGCCACACATATGCCCAGGTAGTGAGCATGCAAACAGTCCCGACCCCCACGCTTACACTCGCCCAAGTCAATGGCATGTACCAGATGCTCAGCAGGCTCTGCTCACACTTACTGGCCTGAGGCCAAACCACGACCAACAACATTGGACACTCTATGGAGCAAAAAGCCTTCACTATATCATCCTGGAATATCCAAGGCCTGAGGTCATCTGCCGTTGGCCTAAAGAGCAGGAACCTGGACTTCACCAAAGAAATTGGTAATACAGACATTGTCATCCTGCAAGAAACCTGGTATAGAGGAGACGGACCCACTGGTTGCCCTCTAGGTTACAGAGAACTGGTAGTCCAGTCCACCAAACTATCAGGTGTGAAACAGGGAAGGGACTCAGGGGGTATGCTAATTTGGTATAGAGCAGACCTAACTCACTCCATTAAATTAATCAAAACAGGAACATTCTACATTTGGCTAGAAATTCAAAAGGAAATGATCCTAACAGAGAAAAATGTCCTCTTGTGTGCTACCTTTATCCCCACACTAGAATCCCCATACTTTAATGAAGACAGCTTCTCCATCCTGGAGGGGGAAAACAATCATTTCCAGGCCCAGGGACATGTACTAGTCTGTGGCGACCTAAATGCAAGAACCGGACAAGAACCTGACACCCTCAGCACACAGGGGGACAAACACCTGCCTGGGGGTGACAGCATTCCCTCCCACATATGCCCCCCTAGGCACAACTATGACAACATAACCAACAAAAACGGGTCACAACTCCTGCAGCTCTGTCGCACGCTGGGTATGTACATAGTCAATGGTAGGCTTTGAGGGGACTCCTGTGATAGGTACACCTATAGCTCATCTCTTGGCAGTAGTACTGTAGACTACTTTATCACTGACCCCAACCCAGAGTCTCTCAGAGCGTTCACAGTCAGCCCACTGACACCCCTATCAGACCACAGCAAAATCACAGTCTACTTGATCAGAGCAATACTCAATCATGAGGCATCAAAGCCAAAGGAACTGAGTAACATTAAGAAATGCAATAGATGGAAGGAATGCAGTTTGGAAACCTACCAAAAAAAAATTAGGCCACAACAAATTCAATCCCGTTTAGACAATTCCCTGGGTAAAACGTTCCACTGTAATAGTGAAGGTGTAAACTTGGCAGTAGAAAATCTTAACAGTGTATTTGACCTCTCAGCTTCCCTATCAAATCTAAAAATCTCAAATAGAAAACCGAAGAAAATGAACAACAATGACAAATGGTTTGATGAAGAATGCAAAAATCTAAGAAAGAAATTGAGAAACCTGTCCAACCAAAAACATAGAGACCCGGAAAACCTGAGTCTACGCCTTCACTATTGGTGAATCACTAAAACAATACTGAAATACACTACGGAAAAAGAAGGAACAGCATGTCAGAAATCAGCTCAATGTAATTGAAGAATCCATAGGCTCTAACCACTTCTAGGAAAATTGGAAAACAAACAACAACACGAATAATTATCTATCCAAAATTGAGATGTATGGGTAAACCACTTCTCCAATCTTTTTGGCTCTATAACAAAGAATAAAGAGCAAAATCATATACATGATCAAATACAGATCTTAGAATTAACTATTAAAGACTACCAGAACCCACTGGATTCTCCAATTACATTGAATGAGTTACAGGACAAAAGAAAAACCCTCCAACCCAAAAAGGCCTGTGGTGTTGATGGTATCCTCAATGAAATGATCAAATATACAGACAACAAATTCCAATTGGCTCTACTAAAACTCTTTATCATCATACTTAGCTCTGGCATCTTCCCCAATATTTGGAACCAAGGACTGATCACCCCAATCCACAAAAGTGGAGACAAATTTGACCCCAATAACTACCGTGGAATATGCGTCAACAGTAACCTTGGGAAAATCCTCTGCATTATCATTAACAGCAGACTCGTACATTTCCTCAATGAAAATGTACTGAGCAAATGTCAAATTGGCTTTTTACCAAATTACCGTACAACAGACCATGTATTCACCCTGCACACCCTAATTGACAACCAAACAAACCAAAACAAAGGCAAAGTCTTCTCATGCTTTGTTGATTTCAAAAAAGCCTTCGACTCAATTTGGCATGAGGGTCTGCTATACAAACAGATGGAAAGTGGTGTTGGGGGTGAAACATATGACATTATGAAATCCATGCACAAAAACAGCAAGTGTGCGTGCGGTTAAAATTGGCAAAAAACACAGATTTCTTTACACAGGGTCGTGGAGTGAGACAGGGATGCAGCTTAAGCCCCACCCTCTTCAACAAATGCATCAACGAATTGGCGCGGGCACTAGAAAAGTCTGAAGCACCCGGCCTCACCCTACTAGAATCCGAAGTCAAATGTCTGCTGTTTGCTGATGATCTGGTGCTTCTGTCACCAACCAATGAGGGCCTACAGAAGCACCTAATATCTTCTGCACAGATTCTGTCAGACCTGGGCCCTGACAGACCTGGGCCCTGACAGACCTGGGCCCTGACAGACCTGGGCCCTGACAGACCTGGGCCCTGACAGACCTGGGCCCTGACAGACCTGGGCCCTGACAGACCTGGGCCCTGACAGACCTGGGCCCTGACAGACCTGGGCCCTGACAGACCTGGGCCCTGTCAGACCTGGGACCTGACAGACCTGGGCCCTGACAGACCTGGGCCCTGACAGTAAATCTCAGTAAGACCAAAATAATAGTGTTCCAAAAAAGGTCCAGTCACCAGGACCACAAATACAAATTCCATCTAGACACTGTTGCCCTAGAGCACACAAAAAACTATACATACCATGGCCTAAACATCAGCGCCACAGGTAACTTCCACAAAGCTGTGAACGATCTGAGAGACAAGGCAAGAAGGGCATTCTATGCCATCAAAGAAACATAAATTTCAACATACCAATTAGGATTTGGCTAAAAATACTTGAATCAGTCATAGAGCCCATTGCCCTTTATGGTTGTGAGGTCTGGGGTCCGCTCACCAACCAAGACTTCACAAAATGGGACAAACACCAACTTGAGACTCTGCACGCAGAATTCTGCAAAAATATCCTCTGTGTACAACGTAGAACACCAAATAATGCATGCAGAGCAGAATTAGGCCGATACCCACTAAATATCAAAATCCAGAAAAGAGCCGTTAAATTCTATAACCACCTAAAAGGAAGCGATTCACAAACCTTCCACAACAAAGCCATCACCTACAGAGAGATGAACCTGGAGAAGAGTCCCCTAAGCAAGCTGGTCCTGGGGCTCTGTTCACAAACACAAACGCGCCCTACAGAGCCCCAGGACAGCAGCACAATTGGACCCAAGCAAATCATGAGAAAACAAAAAGATAATTACTTGACACATTGGAAAGAATTAACAAAAAAACAGAGCAAACTAGAATGCTATTTGGCCCTACACAGAGAGTACACAGCGGCAGAATACCTGACCACTGTGACTGACCCAAAATTAAGGAAAGCTTTGACTATGTACAGACTCAGTGAGAATAGCCTTGCTATTGAGAAAGGCCGCCGTAGGCAGACATGGCTCTCAAGAGAAGACAGGCTATGTGCTCACTGCCCACAAAATGAGGTGGAAACTGAGCTGCACTTCCTAACCTCCTGCCCAATGTATGACCATATTAGAGAGACATATTTCCCTCAGATTACACAGATCCAAAAAGAATTCGAAAACAAATCCAATTTTGATAAACTCCCATAACTACTGGGTGAAATACCACAGTGTGCCATCACAGCAGCAAGATTTGTGACCTGTTGCCACGAGAAAAGGGCAACCAGTGAAGAACAAACACCATTGTAAATACAACCCATATTTATACTTATTTTCCGTTGTATACCTTAACCATTTGTCCATTGTTAAAACACTGTATATATATATATATATATATATATATATAATATGACATTTGTAATGTCTTTATTGTTTTGAAACTTCTGTATGTGTAATGTTTACTGTTAATTTTAATTGTTTATTACACTTGTGTATATTATCTACCTCACTTGCTTTGGCAATGTTAACACATGTTTCCCATGCCAATAAAGCCCCTTGAATTGAATTGAAATTGAGAGAGAGAGCGAGAGAGAGAGAGAGAGAGGGAGAAAGAGAGAGACAGAGAGAGACAGAGAGGGAGAGAGAGACAGAGAGAGAGACAGTAGGTACAGTATCCTCTCTGGAACTCATTGAGTCAGACCTCTGCCACCCTGCTCTCCAGGTCCACCAGGCCTTGTCCTCCCTCCTGGACAGTCAGGTACAGAACGCCTCTTGGTCCTGCTCTACTCTCCTCCCTCCTGGACAGACAGGTACAGAACACCTCTTGGTTCTGCTCTACTCTCCTCCCTCCTGGACAGACAGGTACAGAACACCTCTTGGTCCTGCTCTACTCTCCTCCCTCCTGGACAGACAGGTACAGAACACCTCTTGGTCCTGCTCTACTCTCCTCCCTCCTGGACAGACAGGTACAGAACACCTCTTGGTCCTGCTCTACTCTCCTCCCTCATGGACAGAATATCCCTCTCTCTCCGGCCATGACAGTACACACACAGGCCTATAGGCCCACACTCACTAGCCTATAGGCCCACACTCACTAGCCTATAGGCCCACACTCACTAGCCTATAGGCCCACACTCACTAGCCGGGTAACACCCCCATATGTCCGGGGTTAACTAGATATTATCTGAGTCATTTATAGCCTGGCACAGATAGTAAAACTACATTAAATACAACGTTAACTAGATATTATCTGTGTCATTTATAGCCTGGCACAGATAGTAAAACTACATTAAATACAACGCTGCCAACCAGATAGAAGGACCAGTTCAATGTACAATGTCCTAAACACAATGGAGTAAACACCACCTCTTCCTTCCTAATCTGACCTTTGAATCTTGGTCCACCGACCTTTAGAGGACATATAAATGCCGTCCCTTGGGCTCAGAGTCCCATCTCTTCTGCCACAAATCTATCAAAATGTCTCTGATCTTACATTTGGCCCCACCTCTACTCAGTGGAAGATTAATATCCATTATATCTTGTTTCAAAGCTCTTTTAGATAACTGGTCTACAATATAATTTCCTTCCACACCTGAATGTGCTGGGACCCAGCAGAATCTCACTACCTCAACCATTCTCTCAATTCTCCATAGTAACATTAATACCTCCAATAGTATGGCAGCTACTCGGCCTCCGACTACAAGGCACTACAGAGGGTAGTGCGAATGGCCCAGTACATCACCAAGGGCAGGGCAAGCGGTACCGGAGCACCAAGTCTAGGTCCAGGTCCAAGAGGCTTCTAATTTGTAATCAAATGGCTCCCCAGACTATTTGCATTGCCCCCCCCCCTTTTACACCACTGCTACTCTCTGTTACTATCATCTATGCATAGTCACTTTAATTACTCTACCTTCATGTACATTCATTACCTCAACTAACCGATGCCTCAGCGCATTGACTCTGTATCGGTACCCCCTGTATATAGCCTCCACATTGACTCTGTACCGGTACCCCCCTGTATATAGCCTCCACATTGACTCTGTACCGTAATACCCTGTATTTAGCCTCCACATTGACTCTGTACCGGTACCCCCCTGTATATAGCCTCCACATTCTACATATCTGCACATCAAATCCAGGAAGGTAAACGCCTGCTCCTGTGCTCCACTATCTGGGTTCTACATATCTGCACATCAAATCCAGGAAGGTAAACGCCTGCTCCTGTGCGCCACTATCTGGGTTCTACATATCTACACATCAAATCCAGGAAGGTAAACGCCTGCTCCTGTGCTCCACTATCTCGGTTCTACATATCTGCACATCAAATCCAGGAAGGTAAAGACCTGCTCCTGGGCTCCACTATCTGGGTTCTACATATCTACACATCAAATCCAGGAAGGTAAACGCCTGCTCCTGTGCTCCACTATCTGGGTCCTACATATCTGCACATCAAATCCAGGAAGGTAAACGCCTGCTCCTGTGCTCCACTATCTGGGTTCTACATATCTGCACATCAAATCCAGGAAGGTAAAGACCTGCTCCTGGGCTCCACTATCTGGGTTCTATATATCTACACATCAAATCCAGGAAGGTAAACGCCTGCTCCTGTGCTCCACTATCTGGGTTCTACATATCTGCACATAAAATCCAGGAAGGTAAAGACCTGCTCCTGGGCTCCACTATCTGGGTTATTGGATCCATCTGTGAAAAGCGGGAAAACAGCTTCACTTCTACCAATGTAATTGTCAACCAGTTTCCCTTCATCACTGACTTCTGACCAATCTTTCCTTTTCTCTACCAAGGTCAGATCAACAACAGGATCTGGGAGTAACCATGGAGGAACATCCCCTATCACCACAGAAGGGCCAACCTCCAACTCCCTCAAACCACTCTCATCAGCAAGCTTTCCAACTGTCCAACCAAAACAACTGCCTTGTCTACTAGTATATTCCCATCAGTCATCTAGAACAGTAGCAGTGGGATGCTCAACCTCACAGCCTTTCAACCCAATAAGCTGATGACAATTTATTACGTCTTATATCCAAAGGCATCTCACCTGCCTCCACTAGTAAGACACATACAGATGTTGATTTAAATGCACCAATACATATCCTTAAAGCTAAATACTGGATTCTGTCCAGCTTCTGAAGACAAGTCTTTGCTGCTGTTCCATAAACACCTGTAATCAACTGTTGTCCTGATCAGAGCTCTATAAATATCCATCAACGATTGTCTGTCAGCATCCCATTCACTATAACTGGCAAGAATCCTACCCTGTCTTTCTTGTAATATTAATTAATGTTTGTTCATTAGGAAGGGGTTATATGGCATGAACCTAGGAAGAAAGGAATGTATGTTGAAAGAGAACGGAGAGGGTCATTAACCTATGTTTGAACCGACCTGGCTGTAAATCTGTGGAGATAAGAGAGGATAAGAGAGGACAGGGGATAAGAGAGGACAGGGGATAAGATAGGGCAGGGGATAAGATAGGACAGAGGATAAGAGAGGACAGGGGATAAGAGAGGACATGGGATAAGAGAGGACAGAGGATAAGAGAGGAGAGAAGTGAAATGGTGTGTCTCCTCTGGTCAACAATACTCACCTTGAAAGACTTCACAGCCTGTTTGAGCTCCTTCAGCTTCTTCTCTCTCTCCTGGAATCTCTGCTGGACCTTCTGCTGACTCATCCCCAGCTGCCTCTGTGGAGAATCACTCTTCAATGAGCTATCAAGCTTTATTTGTCCAGTAGATCAATAGTATAGTAATGTGACATAGGACCCATAGAGAGGAAGGTCTACAATCCTGAGGAAGTCCCTTTACAATATTATATTATGTTGCTATGTGAATCATTATAGTTTTTATGGTAGGCCTACATGTATCAAGGGGTTGAGACTGAACTTTGGACTCATAAAAGGCCATTCAGAATGATAATAGTGTTTGAGTCAACATATCTATATACTCAAGGTTTGTGTTCATATTTGTGGATCCATTTCATTTGAATGATCTCATATTCAAACAGTCTTAGTTCCTACTGTATCTTTAATTCTTTGTTTATCAGACAGTCACCAACAAGTTGTTCTGGTCTTACCTGTTTCTCAGTCCTCTCTTCTGCAGCTGACACTGTATCATGGCCTTTATGTTCATCCATCACACACAGATAACAGATACACTGCTGATCGGTACGACAGTAAACCTCCAGCAGTTTGTCATGATGAGAGCAGATCTTCTTCTGTAGTTGTGCCGTGGCTTTGACCAGCTGGTGCTTCTTCAAAGCAGAAGATTCATAGTGAGGTTGGAGGTGAGTCTCACAGTAAGAGGCCAGACACACCAGACAGGACATGAGGGCTTTCTGCTTTCTGGTCCCAGTGCAGACATCACACCCCACATCTCCAGGTCCAGCATAGCACAGAGCAGGAGGGGGAGCAGCCTGGAGTCCTGTCTTCCTCAGTTTCTCCACCAGCTCAGCCAACATGTTATTTTTCCTCAGAGTTGGCCTTGGAGTGAAGGTCTCTCTGCACTGAGGACAGCAATAGACCCTTTTCAGAACATCCTGATCCCAGCAGCCCTCAATACAGCTCCTACAGTAACTGTGTCCACAGGGAATAACCACCGGCTCTTTCAGTAGATCCAGACAGACAGAACAACAGAACTGGTCCTGGTCCAGCAGAACTCCCTGTTGAGCCATTTGGACGGTTGTTCACTCTCACACAGACAGACGACAGAGAGACTCAGATCAGTTGCGTTTCCTCAGAAGAGAGTTTGTGGGAGGGGGAGGGACATCCTGGTTCTGCCAGAGGGGTGGGGTTAGAAGGAGGGAGGGGTTAGAGGAATGGAGGAAGAGAGTGAGGAACTGCATGCAACAGCAAGAGGGAGACAAATAGTTTTGTTCCAAGGTTAGAGCCCTTAACATGGTACAAATGACATAATGAATCTGAAAATGTGAGTTGTTAGAATATATGAAGGGTAACATTTTCTATGAAGTACGTATGTATCATTATTTGAATGACCTTTGTCGTGTCTTTACTATCATTAACTGAAGACTGATAGTTTTTATCAAAGATTCTTTGTAATTAGTTACTATGCAATCAACTGATTAATCACGTAACTGTAATTAACTAGGAAATAGGGGGCACCAAGGAATGTATTCAGATTACAAAGTTAGAATTTCCCAATATAACCTTTCAGATATTTTCATATCTGATCAATCGTCTTCTGATTAATGATTCATTTATTTTACCTCACGTTAGTCTCATTCCAAACATCGTAAATTGTTGGTTATCTGCACAAACCCAGTCTTCACTATGAGTTATCCATACATCATTTGTCTTAAATAATTTATTTATTACTAAGTAATTCACAGAAATGCATAAGCAAACAGACATGGTAAATGTGGTTACATGAAATGATAGGAGAATGTGCTCTAGTGGGCTGAACCGGCTTGTTAGACAAGGGAGAAGCGGGGACTAAGACGTCACTACAGAGTGATAATTATAACAATTAAAATGCTAATCCTTTACACATGAATGCTCACTCATTCGGGAACAATTGCAATCAATATATATATTTACGCTCAGTCATTTGTAGAATTGTCCGTCTCTCCCGCTCTCTCTCTGTCTTGGTTAGAGGGGATAGTTCAAAGTGACATTCATTATAGAATGGATGTTTCGGCTGTTGCCGTTCATAGGTGGTGTGATCGTGGTTAATGATTCTAACAATTTTCCTCCTGAATGGAGGGTTCTATTTATTAGTGACATGTATATTAACCATTGTAAGGGAACACCCCCCTAAAATGGACAAAAATGAATGGGAAGTCATTGGCACTGGCCAAACCATATATGTGTGTTAACCATTGGAAGACTGGAGATTCCCTTCCACGTGTTGCGCTCTGAGTGACTCCTATGCCGCTGTTGTTAGGGGTAATTTGATTGGTTAGGTCTCTAACATTCTACTGATTGTAGCTAGACTGACTGACTGTCGCTGGTATTGGTACTGGTGCTCAAAGGGACCAGTTATCCTACTGATTGTAGCTAGACTGACTGACTGTCGCTGGTATTGGTACTGGTGCTCAAAGGGACCAGTTATCCTACGGATTTATTCTGAAATATTATACTACCGGAACACATGATTGGAGCATTTTACTAGTTGTATTGTAGTTGAACCTGCACATGGCAAGGAATGATTATAGTTGTGATTTGTTTTGGAGGTGGACAAGTCCACTGGACGTCCTTTACGACCAGTGTGGTACACCTCAGTAATATCTTAGATGTGTTCTAAGATAATCCCCGTCTAGGGGCCTGTCTGCTCCTCACTGTTCTCATAGGGGACTTTACAACTAGATTTGATTTATGCTCTAGCGACCTCATATGGTGTTGTCCGTAGTCTCGACCCTCCCCACCGACCTCGATGAGGCTCATCATGGGTCTGGGCTACTATTCCCCCCCTTTGTGTCTCCGGACCCCGCCACCAGCGGGTGGTGTTGGTGTCCGAGGCGCAAACGCAAAGGTCGGACCCTATGTACGAGTTGTCAGCAGCACCATTGTTATGAGACTGGCTGTAACCTTTCAACCAAATCCTGGTGTTTGTGCTTCAACACCCTCATTGGCTGTCGAGGTCTGTCACCACCGTGTCCGCATGTGGCAACCTCTTCAGTACCTGCGAACTGAGACGAGGATATCGGTCTGTGATATGTCCGAAGGGCAAGAGAAGTTCATCTCAACTATCGTATTGCACGACTGCAAGGAGGAGGGAAGTTGCTCATTCACAGAGACAGCTGGCTCAAAATCATGACAAGAATGGTCAATCAGATTGGCTGATGGAATGTGTCGAGATATCGTAATATCTCCTTGGATTGGATTCTGCCCCAAGAAGTTTTTCTAAATGTCTTTTTCCCAAGGAAAACAGATACTCCTCATGAATGACTGTGTTGCAGCTAGCGTCAGGGGAAGACAGTATGGTCAGTGGAGAAGGCAAGGTGGCCTGTGACCTGGTTGGTTTTCCAATCCATCATTGGGAGTAACCGATCCATCAAGTCTACTCCAAGCAGGGGTACAGTTTCGAGGCTGGTAACATACACAGAGAGAACGAGCGATACGTCCTTGAAGTGTAGTTTCAGCATGACTCTCAATGTTTAATTGGCTTCAAAGCCATTTTGAGATCATCAAACAATGTTTGAAAGATGAGTGATATTGTCGCACCCGAATCAATTAATAATCCTTTTAGAGCTACCCCCTACTTTGTGCAATTTCCTCCTGAAGACATACCCAAATATAACAGCCTGTAGCTCAGGCACAGACCCAAGGACATGCATATTTGTGGTACCATTTGAAAGAAAACACTCTGAAGTTTGTGTAAATGTGAATTGAATGTAGGCGAATATAACACAATAGATCTGGTTTAGATAATACAATGAAAAAAACATATGTTTTATATTTGTATTATTGTATCATCATCTTTACAATGAACAAGACAAAACAAACATTCAGATAGGATGATGGGGACAATTTCAGTGAAACACATAAGAGGGCAACAGTACTTTCAGAAAGTTTCAGAAAACTTCCAAAATGAGTTACATGCTACATGACATTTATCATGAAGTCACCCAAATGTACCCAAGTGGCCAAATTGGTGAAGGTTTGAAACAAATAACTATATACAAAATACCAAAATGGTTTTCTAAAAAATAATTATTGATAAAAATATACATTTACAAAGTTACATGGGTAACTATTTACACACTTTCAATATTTGGAAGACCCTCAGTCCTCTATCTGAAGCATGGTCCAAGGGCTAAGGTCCTCCGAGAGAGAGAAGGAGAGAAAGAGAGAGCAGACTTAAATTCACACAAGACACCGGATGAGACAGGAAAAGTACTCCAGATATAACATACTGACCCTAACCCCCAACCACTTTGCCAAAACTCTAGACAATATTCTGCTGCTGATGCCAGATGCCATAGCAGTCTCTTTCTGATGTAAAGCAGAGGGTCACTGAGCAGTCTCTTTCTGATGTAAAGCAGAGGGTCACTGAGCACGTGGGGCATGTGATGGGAGACTTCATCTTGCAAACAACACAGCAACGCCTCCATGCTGAGCCCTTTTGGCCCTTCGGCACATCCAGGCCTGCACAAATATATTTGGGCAGATGAACACTTGTGGCAGAAGGGACAGAAGGGACAGGGCTTGGTGCAGTGGTGCTGTGGCCAGCAAGCTCCTTGATGAGCTGCTCTCTGAAGGCTTTCTGTGAGAGGAAGGACTTTCCACAGCTCTTAGCCATTTCCTTGTGTAGGATGAATGCATTCACCACAGCAATGTCGATGAAATGATAGAAGGTCTTGTACCATTTCATTGTCTTATGTAGAACATTGTAATAGCCTATCAGCGCATCTGATAGGTCGACACCTCCCATGCTCTTGTTGTAGTCCTTTACTACAGTTGGAATGGGGACATTTTTGGTGGTCCATACTTACATATACATATAAACCCCAGCATTATTTAAAGAAGGGAACAGCGTCAAAACATCCAGGACTTAACGGACTGTGAGGAAGGTTTGGCCCTGGACCAGGAGGGAGAAATCTAACAACAAGAGAAACCGAGAGGTTTTAATAAAGTGAATAGCACAATAAAACGAAACTAGGGAGCAAAATAAATAGGAATATCTCAGGAAGTTAAAGGAATAAACAGACAAATAAACCCGGAAACAAGAATATCAGTAACGTTAGAACAAATAAGGAAGTTAATAAATGAAAGAGCAGCAATAATAAAAATATAAACTGTCAGTAGACTAATATTAAAGACAATACTAGTAACTAGCAGACCTAACACAGGAAAAGGAATACAACTGAGACTGACGGTAGGAAGACCACAAATACAGGCTGCAAAAATGAGTAAAACAGCAGAATAAATTCTGGGCGCCAGGCGTCCCCTATGTAAGGAAGAACTAATAGAAATGTTTAGAAATGGGAAAACGCAGAAGGAAAATGGCCACTAAATGGTCAGAGGAGGGAACATTTGATGTCTCAGTATGTGAGGAAATGGAAACTCTAATAAAAACACATAAAACAAGTGACACAGGAAAGAAGAGGATCAATAAAAGAGAACACGAGGTGCTAAACATGTTCAAAGCAGAAGGATTGTTGGAAAGTATAAAGAAAACTGGAGGAATGTTGAAGAAAGAATGAAAAGTCAGACAGGAAGAAGGTGGAATGGTTGGCAGAACCCCCACCATGCACCAGTGGGTAAAACCCCCACCATACACCAGTGGGTAAAACCCCCACCATGCACCAGTGGGTAAAACCCCCACCATACACCAGTGGGTAAAATCTCCACCATACACCAGTGGGTAAAACCTACACCATACACCAGTGGGTAAAACCCCCACCATGCACCAGTGGGTAAAACCCCCACCATACACCAGTGGGTAAAACCTCCACCATACACCAGTGGGTAAAACCCCCACCATACACCAGTGGGTAAAACCTCCACCATGCACCAGTGGGTAAAACCAGTGGGTAAAACCCCCACCATACACCAGTGGGTAAAACCAGTGGGTAAAACCCCCACCATGCACCAGTGGGTAAAACCTCCACCATACACCAGTGGGTAAAACCAGTGGGTAAAACCAGTGGGTAAAACCCCCACCATCCACCAGTGGGTAAAACCCCCACCATACACCAGTGGGTAAAACCAGTGGGTAAAACCCCCACCATACATCAGTGGGTAAAACCTCCACCATGCACCAGTGGGTAAAAGCCCCACCATACACCAGTGGGTAAAACCAGTGGGTAAAACCTCCACCATACACCAGTGGGTAAAACCCCCACCATGCACCAGTGGGTAAAACCTCCACCATACATCAGTGGGTAAAACCCCCACCATGCACCAGTGGGTAAAACCCCCACCATAAACCAGTGGGTAAAACCCCCACCATGCACCAGTGGGTAAAACCCCCACCATACACCAGTGGGTAAAACCCCCACCATAAACCAGTGGGTAAAACCCCCACCAGGCACCAGTGGGTAAAACCCCCACCATACACCAGTGGGTAAAACCCCCACCATGCACCAGTGGGTAAAACCAGTGGGTAAAACCCCCACCATACACCAGTGGGTAAAACCCCCACCATGCACCAGTGGGTAAAACCCCCACCATAAACCAGTGGGTAAAACCCCCACCAGGCACCAGTGGGTAAAACCCCCACCATACACCAGTGGGTAAAACCCCCACCATGCACCAGTGGGTAAAACCAGTGGGTAAAACCCCCACCATACACCAGTGGGTAAAACTAGTGGGTAAAACCCCCACCATGCACCAGTGGGTAAAACCCCCACCATGCACCAGTGGGTAAAACCAGAAAGTCAGACAGGAAGAAGGTGGAAGGGTTGGCAAAACCTACAAAAAGACTGGGTTAGCCTCGGTTCGATTCATCCTTTTGAGAGCAGCAGGAGAGGAAATGTCACATATTGGTGTATAGCCTCGGTTCGATCGATAGTGGTTCATAGAGGTTTCATGATGAGAGTAAAGACAGTGGATTTACAATTATCATGTTTAGTTTATAATTCATACATTTAATGATGAGAGTAAAGACAGTGGATTTACAATTATCATGTTTGGTTTATAATTAATACATTTAATGATGAGAGTAAGGACAGTGGATTTACAATTATCATGTTTGGTTTATAATTAATACATTTAATGATGAGAGTAAGGACAGTGGATTTACAATTATCATGTTTAGTTTATAATTAATACATTTAATGATGAGAGTAAAGACAGTGGATTTACAATTATCATGTTTAGTTTATAATTAATACATTTAATGATGAGAGTAAAGACAGTGGATTTACAATTATCATGTTTGGTTTATAATTCATACATTTAATGATGAGAGTAAAGACAGTGGATTTACAATGATCATGTTTAGTTTATAATTAATACATTTAATGATGAGAGTAAAGACAGTGGATTTACAATTATCATGTTTAGTTTATAATTAATACATTTAATGATGAGAGTAAAGACAGTGGATTTACAATTATCATGTTTGGTTTATAATTCATACATTTAATGATGAGAGTAAAGACAGTGGATTTACAATTATCATGTTTGGTTTATAATTAATACATTTAATGATGAGAGTAAGGACAGTGGATTTACAATTATCATGTTTAGTTTATAATTAATACATTTAATGATGAGAGTAAAGACAGTGGATTTACAATTATCATGTTTAGTTTATAATTAATACATTTAATGATGAGAGTAAAGACAGTGGATTTACAATTATCATGTTTGGTTTCTAATTCATACATTTAATGATGAGAGTAAAGACAGTGGATTTACAATTATCATGTTTAGTTTATAATTAATACATTTAATGATGAGAGTAAAGACAGTGGATTTAAAATTATCATGTTTAGTTTATAATTAATACATTTAATGATGAGAGTAAAGACAGTGGATTTACAATTATCATGTTTGGTTTATAATTCATACATTTAATGATGAGAGTAAAGACAGTGGATTTACAATTATCATGTTTGGTTTATAATTAATACATTTAATGATGAGAGTAAGGACAGTGGATTTACAATTATCATGTTTGGTTTATAATTAATACATTTAATGATGAGAGTAAAGACAGTGGATTTACAATTATCATGTTTAGTTTATAATTAATACATTTAATGATGAGAGTAAAGACAGTGGATTTACAATTATCATGTTTAGTTTATAATTAATACATTTAATGATGAGAGTAAAGACAGTCGATTTACAATTATCATGTTTGGTTTATAATTCATACATTTAATGATGAGAGTAAAGACAGTGGATTTACAATTATCATGTTTGGTTTATAATTAATACATTTAATGATGAGATTAAAGACAGTGGATTTACAATTATCATGTTTGGTTTATAATTAATACATTTAATGATGAGAGTAAGGACAGTGGATTTACAATTATCATGTTTGGTTTATAATTAATACATTTAATGATGAGAGTAAAGACAGTGGATTTACAATTATCATGTTTAGTTTATAATTAATACATTTAATGATGAGAGTAAAGACAGTGGATTTACAATTATCATGTTTAGTTTATAATTAATACATTTAATGATGAGAGTAAAGACAGTCGATTTACAATTATCATGTTTGGTTTATAATTCATACATTTAATGATGAGAGTAAAGACAGTGGATTTACAATTATCATGTTTGGTTTATAATTAATACATTTAATGATGAGATTAAAGACAGTGGATTTACAATTATCATGTTTGGTTTATAATTAATACATTTAATGATGAGAGTAAGGACAGTGGATTTACAATTATCATGTTTGGTTTATAATTAATACATTTAATGATGAGAGTAAAGACAGTGGATTTACAATTATCATGTTTGGTTTATAATTCATACTTTTGGCTTGCTGATTAATATGTAACATAGTGAATGGTAACGAAATGTACAATTTCTTTTCCAGAAAAGGGGGTTTCATTATCTCTCGTTGGAATGTCCCCGGAGACTGTGGTATCGGGGAGAGCAGTATAAAAGTATCTGGATTAGGCCATAAACAGACTTCCAGATAAGTGAGGCCTTGTTCAGGTGTGTTTTTGACCTACGGTTCACCAGCACACACACACAATTTACTGGTTACGAATATGCATTAGTGGTGTTGATACTGTGGGATTTATCTTGGATGGGGTCTTTTCAATTCAGTTGTAAATTGGGTTTGCAGAAGGATGGAAATGTTAGGAAGGTTTTGAAATGGTTTGTGAAGGACAGGGAAAGAAAAGGGAGAGGGAATATTTAATGGTGTCAAATGCCCTGTATCCTGACTTTCTGGTGAGACCAGAACAATCTCACTAGAAATGATAGAAACAGGTGGGATTTAATTATACAATGAATGAGAAACACCAGTTTCTACTCTATTTAACCATTGCTTTTTGAGATAAGTTGATTGGTTATTCAAATTAGTTTATTTTTGATTTAACATGTTTTTGAATCATGTTATGAATCATGTCCAGTTGGAGACTGGAGCACACTGCAGTCCCTTTCAGGTCCATAGCGTTTTACTGCCCCCTGCTGGAGACTGGAACACACTGCAGTCCCTTTCAGGTCCATAGGGATTTACTGCCCCCTGCTGGAGACTGGAGCACACTGCAGTCCCTTTCAGGCCCATAGGGTTTTACTGCCCCCTGCTGGAGACTGGAGCACACTGCAGTCCCTTTCAGGTCCATAGGGATTTACTGCCCCCTGCTGGAGACTGGAGCACACTGCAGTCCCTTTCAGGCCCATAGGGTTTTACTGCCCCCTGCTGGAGACTGGAGCACACTGCAGTCCCTTTCAGGTCCATATGGTTTTACTGCCCCCTGCTGGAGACTGGAGCACACTGCAGTCCCTTTCAGGCCCATAGGGTTTTACTGCCCCCTGCTGGAGACTGGAGCACACTGCAGTCCCTTTCAGGTCCATAGGGTTTTACTGCCCCCTGCTGGAGACTGGAGCACACTGCAGTCCCTTTCAGGTACATAGGGTTTTACTGCCCTCTGCTGGAGACTGGAGCACACTGCAGTCCCTTTCAGGTCCATATGGTTTTACTGCCCTCTGCTGGGGACTGGAGCACACTGCAGTCCCTTTCAGGTCCATATGGTTTTACTGCCCTCTGCTGGAGACTGGAGCACACTGCAGTCCCTTTCAGGTCCATATGGTTTTTACTGCCCCCTGCTGGAGACTGGAGCACACTGCAGTCCCTTTCAGGTCCATATGGTTTTACTGCCCTCTGCTGGAGACTGGAGCACACTGCAGTCCCTTTCAGGTCCATAGGGTTTTACTGCCCCTTGCTGTGACGGATCCAACAAATATCCCCAGGTCCCATCTCATCCAACACATCAATGACTCTTATAGGAGGGAGGGAGCATTACTCATGTTAAGCTATGGAATGAACTGGACATTTTATGGTGAATTTTAATACAGATTTACTTTAATACAATAATAATTCCTTGAATGTAATTAGTTTGTGTTTTGTAATTATGTTATTGAAACAGAATAAGTCAGTAATGAGGGAATAAATAAGTCCAGTCCAACCATCACCTCTCTCCTCTTTCACATCCCTCTATCATCACTCCATGGGGGAGTACAACCATTACCTCTCTCCTCTTTCTCATCCCTCTATCATCACTCCATGGGGGAGTACAACCATTACCTCTCCTCTTTCACATCCCTCTATCATCACTCCATGGGGGAGTACAACCATTACCAATACTGTATGTAGAACCATAGTAAAGAACAGTATGGACTATCAATACAGGTACTGTATGTAGAACCATAGTAAAGACCAGTATGGACTATCAATACAGATACTGTATGTAGAACCATAGTAAAGCCCAGTATGGACTATCAATACAGGTACTGTATGTAGAACCATAGTAAAGACCAGTATGGACTATCAATACAGATACTGTATGTAGAACCATAGTAAAGACCAGTATGGACTATCAATAAAGATACTGTATGTAGAACCATAGTAAAGACCAGTATGGACTATCAATACAGGTACTGTATGTAGAACCATAGTAAAGAACAGTATGGACTATCAATACAGATACTGTATGTAGAACCATAGTAAAGACCAGTATGGACTATCAATACAAATACTGTATGTAGAACCATAGTAAAGAACAGTATGGACTATCAATACAGATACTGTATGTAGAACCATAGTAAAGACCAGTATGGACTATCAATACAGGTACTGTATGTAGAACCATAGTAAAGACCAGTATGGACTATCAATACAGGTACTGTATGTAGAACCATAGTAAAGAACAGTATGGACTATCAATACAGATACTGTATGTAGAACCATAGTAAAGACCAGTATGGACTATCAATACAGGTACTGTATGTAGAACCATAGTAAAGACCAGTATGGACTATCAATACAGATACTGTATGTAGAACCATAGTACAGACCAGTATGGACTATCAATACAGGTACTGTTTGTAGAACCATAGTAAAGACCAGTATGGACTATCAATACAGATACTGTATGTAGAACCATAGTAAAGACCAGTATGGACTATCAATACAGGTACTGTATGTAGAACCATAGTAAAGACCAGTATGGACTATCAATACAGGTACTGTATGTAGAACCATAGTAAAGACCAGTATGGACTATCAATACAAAGTGACCATTTAGAATGAGGCCCAGTTCAATGAGAGGAAGTCTTAACAGAACTGGGGGATGACAGACAGGAAGTGGGGGGGTGGAGATCTAATATATTTTTGTGCCAAACACTAAAGCATGATATTGTAATAAATCTACACCCTATTCCCTATGAAGAACACTACTTTAGACCTGGTCAGAAGCACCGTAGTGCACTACATAGGGAATAGGGAACCATTTTCAACAGAGACAGTAATTCCCCTGAACATCTTCCTCTTCCTCATCTGGTTTCTTGAACAGCCCTTCACTCCTCCCCTCTTCCTCCCCTCCTCCCTTTTCATTCTATTCTATCAGCCACACCACTAGCTCACCTCCACACAATACATTTACAAGTTAAAGACACACCTTGGAATAAATAACAAAGGAAAACTATTACTAGATGAAGTTGAGTGTTTTTTATTATTTCCCATCACCATAAATCATATTTAATCACTGAACAGTAGCAGACCTAACTTCATCTGTTCCTGACTCTGGATAGTGGATTAAAAAGACCATCAATCTCCAATGATATTAAAGTACTATTCTGAACATTACTGATATACTGAGTGGCAAGTCAAGATATCTGCTGGTTTTATTGTTTGGTCAACAGCACCACCTGCTGGACAGGTTTAATGTTGCTGGACTGAGCAGTATGGGAGGATGAAAGATGACACATTTAGGGCCGGTTTCCTGGACATCTACATTGAACATACTGTTTAGTCCAGGACTAGGATTCATCTGTGTCTGGGAAACCAGACCATATAGTTTAGTAGAAAGTAAGTGATACCAGCTTGTAGTGGGCTGACTAGTCCTGAATTGTCCTTTAGTTCCTGGACCATTTTCCATGCAGCTCCAGGTGACAGAGAACACATCAATTAGGACCGAGCCAACAAGCTGATCAATGATACTGAGGAGAATTACATAGAGACAGAGAACCAACTGAGAAAACATATCAATGGTTCTGAATGACAACCAATATACATCAACACCAGACATCATGATTCATGGAAATGTACAAGACTAAAACATTGTATTGAATTTTAATTAATAACAAATCAGTTTACAGTTTAACCAGCTCAGCTATAGACTACACCAGCATGACTAGTATCTATGTGGACCCTACTACAGTTTAACCAGCTCAGCTATAGACTACACCAGCATGACTAGTATCTATGTGGACCCTACTACAGTTTAACCAGCTCAGCTATAGACTACACCAGCATGACTAGTATCTATGTGGACCCTACTACAGTTTAACCAGCTCAGCTATAGACTACACCAGCATGACTAGTATCTATGTGGACCCTACTACAGTTTAACCAGCTCAGCTATAGACTACACCAGCATGACTAGTATCTATGTGGACCCTACTACAGTTTAACCAGCTCAGCTATAGACTACACCAACATGACTAGTATCTATGTGGACCCTACTACAGTTTAACCAGCTCAGCTATAGACTACACCAGCATGACTAGTATCTATGTGGACCCTACTTCAGTTTAACCAGCTCAGCTATAGACTACACCAACATGACTAGTATCTATGTGGACCCTACTACAGTTTAACCAGCTCAGCTATAGACTACACCAACATGACTAGTATCTATGTGGAC
Organism: Oncorhynchus mykiss; assembly: GCF_013265735.2. Lineage (NCBI taxonomy): Eukaryota > Metazoa > Chordata > Actinopteri > Salmoniformes > Salmonidae > Oncorhynchus > Oncorhynchus mykiss. The sequence goes on from NW_023493662.1 coordinate 576,153, forward strand.
CCTACTACAGTTTAACCAGCTCAGCTATAGACTACACCAGCATGACTAGTATCTATGTGGACCCTACTACAGTTTAACCAGCTCAGCTATAGACTACACCAGCATGACTAGTATCTATGTGGACCCTACTACAGTTTAACCAGCTCAGCTATAGACTACACCAGCATGACTAGTATCTATGTGGACCCTACTACAGTTTAACCAGCTCAGCTATAGACTACACCAGCATGACTAGTATCTATGTGGACCCTACTACAGTTTAACCAGCTCAGCTATAGACTACACCAGCATGACTAGTATCTATGTAGACCCTACTACAGTTTAACCAGCTCAGCTATAGACTACACCAGCATGACTAGTATCTATGTGGACCCTACTACAGTTTAACCAGCTCAGCAGTACCATTATAATTATAGAACCAAAACCCAGGATAGAGGGGCTGAGTGAATGTGGTCTGGACTCTGTGGAGGAGGGTCATTGTGTCAGAGACACTGTAGAAGGACAGAGTACCTGCCTTGTGATCCAGGTACACTCCTACTCTGGAGGACTGAGGGCCTGATACTTTAGTCTCAACATTATTGTGTCTGAAACAATAACCACCTCTAGAGCACTGTAAACTCCAGGACTTGTTATTGTATCCAAATCTACCACCATTACCTCTCTCTGTTCTGCTGATGTCTTTATATGAGACTGCTGTAATAACACCACCAGTCCACTCCACCTCCCAGTAACAGCGTCCAGACAGACCTTCTCTACACAGAACCTGACTGTAGTTGGTGAATCTGTCTGGATGGTCAGGATATGGTTGGACTTGGCCTGTATAGGTCACCTTTCTGTTCCCTTCAGACAGAGAGAGGCGTGTGTGTGCTGTGTTTGGGTCCAGTGTGAGCTGACAGGAATCTGGGAGAAAAGCAGAGACCAATGAGGGGAGTCAGAACAATAAGTTAAGTCAGATACTGTATCTACCCTGTCTTTGATTAGAGCACAGCAGAGATCAAATCAGAGAAATATGAGGAGTCAGATAGATACCCAGTCTTTGATTAGATCTACTATTGCTATATATTTCTAGAGGGATTGTTAGGAGTGTCAGTAAAAAGAGACTGTTAGTTACTTCACAATAAAGAGACTCACATTGTAACAACTGTTCTCTGGTCTTGGGCTCTGGAGGCAGTACAACATCCACTATATTCACTACAGACACACAAACACATTGACAGAGAGAGGGAATGTTATCATCAGACCATATTCCACATGTATATGACTAGTAGGGAACTTTCAATGGTCTAAAGTTGATGTTCTTATTGTTTTCAACACACCTGTAGTGGAGATCTTGGTCCATTCTCCTTTAAGGAAGTCTTCTAGTTTCTCTCTCAGTTCAGACACAGTCTTACTCACATCTCCAAAGTACTGAAGAGGACGGACAACGATGCTGGGTAAGTCTGAAGATACACTGATACTGGAGAGAGACTGATAACTCTGGAGAGAGAGAGAGAGAGAGACTGATAACTCTGGAGAGAGAGAGAGAGAGAGAGAGAGAGAGAGAGAGAGAGAGAGAGACTGATAACTCTGGAGAGAGAGAGAGAGAGAGAGAGAGAGAGAGATAACTCTGGAGAGAGAGAGAGAGAGAGAGAGAGAGAGAGAGAGAGCCTGATAACTCTGGAGAGAGAGAGAGAGAGAGATTGATAACTCTGGAGAGAGAGAGGGAGAGAGAGAGAGAGACTGATAACTCTGGACAGAGAGAGACACAGAGAGGGGCTGAGAGAGAGCAAGGGACTGAAAGAGAGTTTGAGGGAGAGAGGGAGAGAGAGGGAGGGACAGAGGGGGAGAGAGGGAGGGACAGAGAGAGGGAGGGACAGAGGGAGAGAGAGGGAGTGACAGATATAGCGTGAGAGAGGGACACAGAGAGAGAGAGAGAGAGAGGCATGGACAGAGAGAGAGAGAGAGAGAGAGAGAAGGGCAGGGACAGAGAGAGAGAGAGAGGCACGGACAGAGAGAGAGAGAGAGAGGGATGGAGAGAGAGAGAGAGAGAGAGAGAGAGAGGGACAGACAGAGAGAGAGAGAGGGACGGACGGACAGAGAGAAAGAGAGAGGGACGAACAGAGAGAGAGGGACAAACGGAGACAGAGAGAGAGAGGGACGGTCGGACAGAGAGAGAGAGAGGGACGGACAGAGAGAGAGAGGGACGGACAGAGAGAGAGAGGGACGGACAGAGAGAGAGAGAGAGAGGGACGGACAGAGAGAGAGAGAGAGAGGGACGGACAGAGAGAGAGAGAGAGATGGACGGACAGAGAGAGAGGGACGGACAGAGAGAGAGAGAGAGAGGGACGGACAGAGAGAGAGGGACGGACAGAGAGAGAGCGAGAGAGAGGGACGGACGGACAGAGAGAGAGGGACGGACAGAGAGAGAGGGACGGACAGAGAGAGAGAGAGAGAGGGACGGACAGAGAGAGAGGGAGGGACAGACAGAGAGAGAGGGAGGGACAGACAGAGAGAGGGACGGACAAAGAGAGATGGACGGTCAGAGAGAGAGAGGGACAGACAGAGAGAGAGGGATGGACAGAGAGAGAGAGACAGACAGAGAGTGAGGGAAAGACAGAGAGAGAGGGAAAGACAGAGAGAGAGGGACAGACAGAGAGAGAGGGACAGACAGAGAGATAGAGACGGACAGAGAGAGAGAGGGACGGACAGAGAGAAGGAGACGGACAGAGAGAGGGAGACGGACAGAGAGATAGAGACGGACAGAGAGATAGAGACGGACAGAGAGATAGAGACGGACAGAGAGAGAGTGGGACGGACAGAGAGAGAGTGGGACGGACAGAGAGAGAGAGACGGACAGAGAGATAGAGACGGACAGAGAGATAGAGACGGACAGAGAGATAGAGACGGACAGAGAGATAGAGACGGACAGAGAGATAGAGACGGACAGAGAGATAGAGACGGACAGAGAGATAGAGACGGACAGAGAGATAGAGACGGACAGAGAGATAGAGACGGACAGAGAGATAGAGACGGACAGAGAGATAGAGACGGACAGAGAGATAGAGACGGACAGAGAGATAGAGACGGACAGAGAGATAGAGACGGACAGAGAGATAGAGACGGACAGAGAGATAGAGACGGACAGAGAGATAGAGACGGACAGAGAGATAGAGACGGACAGAGAGATAGAGACGGACAGAGAGATAGAGACGGACAGAGAGATAGAGACGGACAGAGAGATAGAGACGGACAGAGAGAGAGAGACGGACAGAGAGAGAGAGACGGACAGAGAGATAGAGACGGACAGAGAGAGAGAGGGACGGACAGAGAGAGAGACAGGGACAGAGAGGGACAGAGAGACAGACAGGACACCATAATGATTGAGATGAATAGTTTCACATGAAGTTAATTTCATATCACATGTAACAAGACAGTTTAGTTACCTGGAGGAAATGGATGTGATCCTCTGTGTGTGGGAGCTGCTCCAGCTCAGTGCTTCTCTTCCTCAGCTCAGCTATCTCCTGCTTCAGTTGCTCCAGGAGTCCTTCAGCTTGACTCACTTGAGCCTTCTCTTGGGCTCTGATCAGCTCCTTCACCTCAGAGCTCCTTCTCTCAATGGAGCGGATCAGCTCAGTAAAGATCTGATCACTGTCCTCCACTGCTGACTGTGCAGAGAGCTGGAGAGAGAGAGAGAGAGAGAGAGAGAGAGAGAGAGAGAGAGAGAGAGAGAGAGAGAGAGAGAGACAGAGAGAGACGGAGAGAGAGAGAGAGAGAGAGAGAGAGAGAGAGAGAGAGAGAGAGAGAGAGAGAGAGACAGGCAGACAGACAGAGCGACAGAGAGAGAGAGAGAGAGACAGAGAGACAGAGAGAGAGAAACAGAGAGAGAGAGAGAGACAGAGAGAGGGAGAGAGAGAGAGAGAGAGAGAGAGAGAGAGAGAGAGAGAGAGAGAAAGACAGTAGGTTCAGTAGCCTCTCTGCACCTCATTGAGTCAGACCTCTGCCACCCTGCTCTCCAGGTCCACCAGGCCTTGTCCTCCCTCCTGGACAGACAGGTACAGAACACCTCTTTGTCCTGCTCTACTCTTCTCCCTCCTGGACAGACAGGTACAGAACACCTCTTGGTCCTGCTCTACTCTCCTCCCTCCTGGACAGACAGGTACAGAACACCTCTTGGTCCTGCTCTACTCTCCTCCCTCCTGGACAGACAGGTACAGAACACCTCTTGGTCCTGCTCTACTCTCCTCCCTCCTGGACAGACAGGTACAGAACACCTCTTGGTCCTGCTCTACTCTCCTCCCTCCTGGACAGACAGGTACAGAACACCTCTTGGTCCTGCTCTACTCTCCTCCCTCCTGGACAGACAGGTACAGAACACCAGTCTCTCTTTTCCGGGCAAGAAAGTTTCTGTCCACCAACATGTCTTCTGTTTTGACATCAATACCGTAGTTCTTGGTAAACTCAGTTCAGCATGATGTATCTAGGAAGTTGTTTGAGTTTTATTTTAGTTTTACTATTGAGAGTTCCCTCTATTTGTGTTTTCACTTGATTCATCATTGGCACGGAAAGAGAGTCCCTGTCTTCCTAACATTGATGTGACCACAACAATTCTCCTCAGATACTCCCTTCTCTCTGCAATATCACCAGCATGGTCAGATGTTCAAATCTGAGCAATGTTCCCATGATTGATAGTTTCCTGGTAGCTTTGACACAACACTGTCTCTGTGTGTTTGTGTCACAGATAGTAAAACTACATTAAATACAACGTTAACTAGATATTATCTGTGTCATTTATAGCCTGGCACAGATAGTAAAACTACATTAAATACAACGTTAACTAGATATTATCTGTGTCATTTATAGCCTGGCACAGATAGTAAAACTACATTAAATACAACGTTAACTAGATATTATCTGTGTCATTTATAGCCTGGCACAGATAGTAAAACTACTGTAGCGACCCGCACAGACAGCTGTGTGTTATGTGTTCGGCTAGTAGGTGGTTGTGTTGTACTTACCAGTTCCCAGTGTTCGCGGGGTCCGACATGCCAATCAACCTGCTATCTGCCAATCACAGGAATGCCTGGGATGTTCTGATGCCGGGCATCCTGGTGGTTGGCGGAGTGGCGTGGAGGGGGCGGGGCATTGGAAGTTAAGGTTCAGCCTTTGTTCTCTCTCTTACGTCTGGGCTTCACAAGAGAAGGTCCCGATTGGCTTGTGGGGTATCTTTCATTTATTTGGCGTGAGCTAAGGCCAAACAGTAGCCTGTGTAAAGTTGCTAATAAACCGTCAATTCGTAACTCAATCCTCTGTCTGGACAATTGTTCCTTTATGATCTAGTCAGGTCATTACACTACATTAAATACAACGTTAACTAGATATCATCGCCACATAACTTATGTCGAATTTAAAAGACACCGTTACCGTTAGTAACGTCTGTTACACTGTAACTTACAGGCAGCCTCACATAAAAACCTATTGGTTAACAAAGCTTTGATTATGACCAAAGTCTATAGTAGTGAAAACTCTCTCTCTCTATTCTAACTTACCACACATTCACATCACTGCCTCGACATGAATGTGTCCTGTCAGAGCCGTTTCCTGTCCGTTAACTGTTAACAGTCTCGAGCCACAGCTTAACCAATGAGCTACAAGGAGGACTGACAGTCACGAGCGGTGCAGCAGCCTCTGCAGCAGCAGCCTCCCCCGGGTCCTAGTGCCCGCCCGGTAAGACGGTTAAGATGCGATGGAACGGTTGACGGAGAGAAAATAAATCACAGAGAAAATATATTGACTGATATATTGAATTGTTTAGGGAAGCTTTAGCTTTGGCTTTAATACATTCTGAAAATACTTGAAAACCAAAAGAGAAAAGAATAGTAGCCCTCCTCAGGATCAACAAAACCCTCACAGACCAACTTCTTCTTCTATGATATAATGGAGGTCCTCAAACCAACGTTAAAGGTGCATGGCGCCACCTACTGTGCTGGAGTGTGTTCAATCACGGTTTACACCTCTCTAAATCCTCCTACCTAACTCAGTACTTCTGAGAAAATAAAAGAGTCCTACTAACTTCTAATAGACCCTCCCCCATCCCCCAAATCCCTTCCAAGTGTAATGTTTACTGTTCATTTCTGATTGTTTATTTCACTTTTGTTTATTGTCTATTTCACTTGCTTTGGCAATGTAAACATATATTTCCATGCCAACAAAGCCCTATGAATTTAATTCAATTGAGAGAGAGACAGTTCCATTTTAATGTATAGGGGACATGAGTCGTCATGGTTACTCATGGTTATGTGATGAGGCAGCCCAGTTGGTTACATGAACCAGTCTATTCTCTGAAAGGCGTCCAGACAGCCTGTTCCCAACAGTGGGGTCAGTGGGATTGGATAGGGGCCCCTCTCTCTCTCTCTCTCTCTGACTGGAGGAGAGAAGTGAAATGGTGTGTCTCCTCTGGTCAACAATACTCACCTTGAAAGACTCCACAGCCTGTTGGAGCTCCTTCAGCTCCTTCTCTCTCTCCTGGAATCTCTGCTGGACCTTCTGCTGACTCATCCCCAGCTGCCTCTGTGGAGAATCACTCTTCAATGAGCTATCAAGCTTTATTAGTCCAGTAGATCAATAGTATAGTAATATGACATAGGACCCATAGAGAGGAAGGTCTACAATCCTGAGGAAGTCCCTTTACAATATTATATTATGTTGCTTTGTGAATGATTATAGTTTTTATGGTAGGCCTACATGTATCAAGGGGTTGAGACTGAACTTTGGACTCATAAAAGGCCATTCAGAATGATAATAGTGTTTGACTTTAGAAAATGGTGATACATTTGGAGAATCTGGGTTAACATATCTATATCCTCAAGGTTTGTGTTCATATTTGTGGATCCATTTCATTTGAATGATCTCATATTCAAACAGATTTAGTTCCTACTGTATCTTTAATTCTTTGTTTATCAGACAGTCACCAACAAGTTGTTCTGGTCTTACCTGTTTCTCAGTCCTCTCTGCTGCAGCTGACACTGTATCATGGCCTTTATGTTCATCCATTGTACACAGCAGACAGATACACTGCTGATCGGTACGACAGTAAACCTCCAGCAGTTTGTCATGATGAGAGCAGATCTTCTCCTGTAGTTGTGCCGTGGCTTTGACCAGCTTGTGCTTCTTGAAACCAGAAAATTCATAGTGAGGTTGGAGGTGAGTCTCACAGTAAGATGCCAGACACACCAGACAGGACATGAGGGCTTTCTGCTTTCTGGTCCCAGTGCAGAAATCACACGCCACATCTCCAGGTCCAGCATAGCACAGAGCAGGAGGGGGAGCAGCCTGGAGTCCTGTCTTCCTCAGTTTCTCCACCAGCTCAGCCAACATGTTATTTTTCCTCAGATTAGGCCTTGGAGTGAAGGTCTCTCTGCACTGAGGACAGCTATAGACCCCTTTCAGATCATCCTGATCCCAGCAGCCCTCAATACAGCTCCTACAGTAACTGTGTCCACAGATAGTAGTGACCGGCTCCTTCAGTAGATCCAGACAGACAGAACAACAGAACTGGTCCTGGTCCAGCAGATCTCCCTGTTGAGCCATTTGGACGGTTGTTCACTCTCACACAGACAGACGACACAGAGACTCAGGTCAGTTTCGTTTCCTCAGAAGAGAGTTTGTGAAGGGGAGGGACTTCCTGGTTCTGCCAGAGGGCTGGGGTTAGAGGGAGGGAAGGAGTGATCGAGAGAGGGAGGGGTTAGAGGAAGGGAGGGAGAGAGAAAACTGCAGGCAGAGTTGAGAAGGCCTTAGTTCCTAGGTTAGGACCCTTAATATAGAATAAATTAAATAGAGTGGTTAGAATATATAAAGGGTAACAGTTTCTATGAAGTACATATCTATAATGCTTTTAATGAATGTTGTAAAGTCTTAAACTGATGTGCTGTGATACTAACTATAAGTGTCCATAATAACTCATACGTGGTTGTAAAACTGTACAATGTGTTCTAGATAATTAGCTACAATGGGGGGAGGGGGGACTTGAAATGGATACAATGTACTGTAGGTAATGATATGTCTCTGTCTTCTAGATGGTATTCTATACTGTATGTAATGATATGTCTCTGTCTTCTAGATGGTGTTCTATACTGTATGTAATGATATGTCTCTGTCTTCTAGATGGTGTTCTATACTGTATGTAATGATATGTCTTCTAGATGGTGTTCTATACTGTATGTAATGATATGTCTTCTAGATGGTGTTCTATACTGTATGTAATGATATGTCTCTGTCTACTAGATGGTGTTCTATACTGTATGTAATGATATGTCTCTGTCTTCTAGATGGTGTTCTATACTGTATGTAATGATATGTCTTCTAGATGGTGTTCTATACTATATGTAATGGTATGTCTTCTAGATGGTGTTCAATACTATATGTAATGATATGTCTCTGTCTTCTAGATGGTGTTCTATACTGTATGTAATGATATGTCTTCTAGATGGTGTTCTATACTGTATGCAATGATATGTCTCTGTCTTCTAGATGGTGTTCTATACTGTATGTAATGATATGTCTCTGTCTTCTAGATGGTGTTCTATACTGTATGTAATGATATGTCTTCTAGATGGTGTTCTATACTGTGTGTAATGATATGTCTCTGTCTTCTAGATGGTATTATATACTGTATGTAATGATATGTCTCTGTCTTCTAGATGGTGTTCTATACTGTATGTAATGATATGTCTCTGTCTTCTAGATGGTGTTCTATACTGTATGTAATGATATGTCTCTGTCTTCTAGATGGTGTTCTATACTGTATGTAATGATATGTCTTCTAGATGGTGTTCTATACTGTATGTACTGATATGTCTCTGTCTTCTAGATGGTGTTCTATACTGTATGTAATGATATGTCACACAGACGATCATGGCTGGGTGTCTTCAGAGACTGAGAGGTATAGGGACACACTGTCAAGGTGACAGGTATCCTAGTGGTTTAGAGACAGAGAGGTACAGAGACACACTGTCAAGGTGACAGGTATCCTAGTGGTTTAGAGACAGAGAGGTACAGAGACACACTGTCAAGGCGACAGGTATCCTAGTGGTTTAGAGACTGAGAGGTACAGAGACACACTGTCAAGGTGACAGGTATCCTAGTGGTTTAGAGACTGAGAGGTAGAGAGACACACTGTCACGGTGACAGGTATCTTAGTGGTTTAGAGACTGAGAAGTATAGAGACACACTGTCAAGGTGACAGGTATCCTAGTGGTTTAGAGACTGAGAAGTATAGAGACACACTGTCAAGGTGACAGGTATCCTAGTGGTTTAGAGACAGAGGTAGAGAGACACACTGTCAAGGTGACAGGTATCCTAGTGGTTTAGAGACTGAGAGGTAGATAGACACACTGTCAAGGTGACAGGTATCCTAGTGGTTTAGAGACTGCGAAGTAGAGAGACACACTGTCAAGGTGACAGGTATCCTAGTGGTTTAGAGACTGAGAGGTAGAGAGACACACTGTCAAGGTGACAGGTATCCTAGTGGTTTAGAGACTGAGAGGTAGAGAGACACACTATCAAGGTGACAGGTATCCTAGTGGTTTAGAGACTGAGAGGTACAGAGACACACTGTCAAGGTGACAGGTATCCTAGTGGTTTAGAGACTGAGAGGTACAGAGACACACTGTCAAGGTGACAGGTATCCTAGTGGTTTAGAAACTGAGAGGTACAGAGACACACTGTCAAGGTGACAGGTATCCTAGTGGTTTAGAGACTGAGAGGTAGAGAGACACTGTCAAGGTGACAGGTATCCTAGTGGTTTAGAGACTGAGAGGTACAGAGACACACTGTCAAGGTGACAGGTATCCTAGTGGTTTAGAGACTGAGAGGTAGAGAGACACACTGTCAAGGTGACAGGTATCCTAGTGGTTTAGAGACTGAGAGGTACAGAGACACACTGTCAAGGTGACAGGTATCCTAGTGGTTTAGAGACTGAGCGGTAGAGAGACACACTGTCAAGGTGACAGGTATCCTAGTGGTTTAGAGACTGAGAGGTACAGAGACACACTGTCAAGGTGACAGGTATCCTAGTGGTTTAGAGACTGAGAAGTATAGAGACACACTGTCAAGGTGACAGGTATCCTAGTGGTTTAGAGACTGAGAGGTAGATAGACACACTGTCAAGGTGACAGGTATCCTAGTGGTTTAGAGACTGAGAGGTACAGAGACACACTGTCAAGGTGACAGGTATCCTAGTGGTTTAGAGACTGAGAGGTACAGAGACACACTGTCAAGGTGACAGGTATCCTAGTGGTTTAGAGACTGAGAGGTACAGAGACACACTGTCAAGGTGACAGGTATCCTAGTGGTTTAGAGACTGAGAGGTACAGAGACACACTGTCAAGGTGACAGGTATCCTAGTGGTTTAGAGACTGAGAGGTACAGAGACACACTGTCAAGGTGACAGGTATCCTAGTGGTTTAGAGACTGAGAGGTACAGAGAGACACTGTCAAGGTGACAGGTATCCTAGTGGTTTAGAGACTGAGAGGTACAGAGACACTCTGTCAAGGTGACAGGTATCCTTGTGGTTTAGAGACTGAGAGGTATAGAGACACACTGTCAAGGTGACAGGTATCCTAGTGGTTTAGAGACTGAGAAGTATAGAGACACACTGTCAAGGTGACAGGTATCGTAGTGGTTTAGAATCTGAGAGGTAGAGAGACACACTGTCAAGGTGACAGGTATCCTAGTGGTTTAGAGCATAGAGAATTAGGGACAGTAACTGAAAGGTCGCTGGTTTGAATCCCTGAGCTGACTAGGTGATACCTCTGTCTATGTTCCCTTGTGGTTTAGGGACAGTAACTGAAAGGTCGCTGGTTTGAATCCCTGAGCTGACTAGGTGAAACCTCTGTCTATGTTCCCTTGTGGTTTAGGGACAGTAACTGAAAGGATGCTGGTTTGAATCCCTGAGCTGACTAGGTGAAACCTCTGTCTATGTTCCCTTGTGGTTTAGGGACAGTAACTGAAAGGATGCTGGTTTGAATCCCTGAGCTGACTAGGTGAAACCTCTGTCTATGTTCCCTTGTGGTTTAGGGACAGTAACTGAAAGGATGCTGGTTTGAATCCCTGAGCTGACTAGGTGAAACCTCTGTCTATGTTCCCTTGTGGTTTAGGGACAGTAACTGAAAGGATGCTGGTTTGAATCCCTGAGCTGACTAGGTGAAACCTCTGTCTATGTTCCCTTGTGGTTTAGGGACAGTAACTGAAAGGATGCTGGTTTGAATCCCTGAGCTGACTAGGTGAAACCTCTGTCTATGTTCCCTTGTGGTTTAGGGACAGTAACTGAAAGGATGCTGGTTTGAATCCCTGAGCTGACTAGGTGAAACCTCTGTCTATGTTCCCTTGTGGTTTAGAGCATAGAGACAGTAACTGAAAGGTTGCTGGTTTGAATCCCTGAGCTGACTAGGTGAAACCTCTGTCTGTCTATGTTCCATTGAACAAGACACTGAACCATAATTGTTCCTGCAAGTTGCTCTGGATAAGAACTTCTGCTAAATGACTTAAAAGTCCAAACATCTGGCTGTGCTTTCATGTCAAAACCCTTATTCTATTATAGTCATTATATTATAATGTATTATATTGTAAGAGTCTCCACTCAGTATGGTGTTAATGATGACTGTGTTGTGTACATTGATTGAATGGTTAGGACGCTCTCTCTGTATTCACAGTTTATATCCCAAGAGACCAGGAGACCTAAAGGAAGCATTCAACACTGCATCCCTTCATCCAGTCATAGTAAACTGTCTGTCTGTCTGTCTGCCTGTCTGTCTGTCTGTCTGTCTGTCTGTCTGTCTGTCTGTCTGTCTGTCTGTCTGTCTGTCTGTCTGTCTGTCGACACAGCCAACTTCTCTGTTGTGGTTGTTGTTGCTGCTATCAGTGTTAAGGTCAAGGTACAAAGTGATTGACCTCCCTCTGAGCCATATACAGAGTTCAACCCCTCTATACATGCCATCTTTTATATCCTATATTGTATATAGCTCTGATGTCACTGTCCTTAATCAACTTGTCGTGTCTTAGGCTATGCCGGATTAAGTGATATGACATGCTATTCTATAAAATGATTTCTCCGTAATTAATATTACCTGATTGAGCTAATCATGTAAATGTAATTAACTAGAGAGTCGGGCACCACAAAATAATATTTATAGAGCTGTTATCTTCCGAATAAACTCTTAAAGACCTAGTAATATTTTACATCAATAGCAGTCAATATCAATCGTCATCTTAATTCAGTCTCATCTGAAAGTTGTTAATTCTTGGTTATCTGCACGAACCCTGGTTAACAATTTGAATCAGCAATACAAAATTGGGTTTAATTATTTATTTACTAAATACCTAACTAATCACACATACACACAATGAATCATACCTTGATTACATATTAGGTCATAAAGGAAAATGTCCCTAGTGGGCGGAACAGATATGACAGCTGGTTACACAAAGAACGGGGGGGCTGGGTTTGAGTGAAAGAGCGGGAAGACTGAGGGACACAGGGAGAAGCTGTGCTATCGTAAATACAGCATCTGATCCATTCTAAATTCCCGCCCATTTGGAAAAGGAAAATGCAATAAATATTTACTCTGAGCTGCGCTTCGGTAGGTTGGTGGTAGATGGAAGACCGTGTTGCCCAACCGAGTCCTGTGTCCTTTGAAGAATGTCTCTGCTGGTAAATTGAATACGTTGTAGTAACGTCGTTGTGTGGTAGACGGGATACTCTGTCTGTTCCTTCCTAACCTGCGTTTGCTGCTACTGTTGCTAACTCAACGGCTAGGAGGTATCACTTCTGTAGTGAATAAGAGTTCAAAGTTCATACCATTTGCAACCAAAGCTCACGCTGATGTTGGCTTCGTTCTGTAGTTATTATCTGAACCATTCTGACATAGGACCGTCGTCCTCACATCTTTGGAACAGGAGGTTATATAGTCGTCAAGGGCTTATATAGGAAGGGAGAGGAGGGCGTGTTTGAAAAGTTTTATAGCCCATCCACAGGGGTGGGCCACTGATTGAGCAGCCCTATTCTTATGAAAACCCAAATCTCACATTTTAGAAGCTAGAATAACATTTCATCCCATCACGAATAATTTAATATTCAAACATTTAAATTGAACATTAATTCCATGTGAATCCGATAACTCTGATGTGTAGACTTTCCACTGTAGAGTTTATGTCATCTTCTCATTGATGAGAATGTCTCAGATGACAACCGAACTGACATCATATTCATTAAGTACCACCGCATATGTTCAATTGTTCGGATTACCAGAATATAGTTAATTTCCCTCCACCTTCTGATGTTCCCAGAATCTCTATGTTAACCAAGGGGTTTGCAAATGTAACATCATTAGGGTAGAGAGAGGAAAAAGGGGGGAAGAGGTATTTATGACTGTCATAAACCTACCCCCCCTTGTGGGAAGGAGTGAATGGATCCTGTGAGATCCAGTCGTGTTTCTTCCTGCTCTGTAAGGACCTGTGTCTCAGTGCTTCATGTGATGGTATACAGTCTGGGTCTGGAGGCTGTAAGGACCTGTGTCTCTGGGTGCTTCATGTGATGGTATACAGTCTGGGCCTGGAGGCTGTAAGGACCTGTGTCTCTGGGTGCTTCATGTGATGGTCTACAGTCTGGGTCTGGAGGCTGTAAGGACCTGTGTCTCTGAGTGCTTCATGTGATGGTGTACAGTCTGGGCCTGGAGGCTGTAAGGACCTGTGTCTCTGGGTGCTTCATGTGATGGTCTACAGTCTGGGTCTGGAGGCTGTAAGGACCTGTGTCTCTGGGTGCTTCATGTGATGGTCTACATTCTGGGTCTGGAGGCTGAAAGGACCTGTGTCTCTGGGTGCTTCATGTGATGGTCTACAGTCTGGGTCTGGAGGCTGTAAGGACCTGTGTCTCTGGGTGCTTCATGTGATGGTCTACAGTCTGGGTCTGGAGGCTGAGGTCTTACTGAGTGCAACACAGATACATAGGGAGTGAATACATCTCTCTCTCTCTCTCTCTCTCTCTCTCTCTCTCTCTCTCTCTCTCTCTCGCAGGGGGTTCTCTCTCGCAGGGGGTTCTCTCTCGCAGGGGGTTCTCTATGTACAATCACACCTGGGTGGAGGAGCTCTCAGTCCTAGGAATGTAAAACTGAAGTTGGTCATTTCCATGGTAACAGAGTGACAGTGAGAATCAGATTTTTAACTTGAAAATGTCTGTCAAACAAAACACAATCATTGCAAAGTTAAACAAACTTTACAACTCTATGCAGAAGGCCAACTTTTAACAATATACAAAAACACATGAACAAAAACACATTGACTTGAAGAACAGTGCAGATACAAATTTCAGTAAGAGAATGACAAACCCTCATTGTGTTTGACATTTTAAAGTGTAAATCTGAGTCTGTGTCACTCTGTTCCTGTGGAAAGTTCAGGATGAACTTCAGCTTATTTCCTTCAACGATATGAAATGTTAAATAGTTTTGGAGCTTCTTCATCAAAGCAACACAGTGTCAATGTTACACCTGGTAAAATAAGGGTCAAATAAAAATAAATAAATTGGCTCTGATACCACGTCATGCCTCAGCCGGCTCATCATGCTCCCTGGCCTCAGCTGGCTTATCATGCTCCCTGGCCTCAGCTGGCTCATCATGCTCCCTGAGCTCAGCCGGCTCATCATGCTCCCTGGCCTCAGCCGGCTCGTAATGCTCCCTGGCCTCAGCCGGCTCATCATGCTCCCTGGCCTCAGCCGGCTCATCATGCTCCCTGGCCTCAGCCGGCTCATCATGCTCCCTGGCCTCAGCTGGCTTATCATGCTCCCTGGCCTCAGCTGGCTTATCATGCTCCCTGGCCTCAGCTGGCTCATCATGCTCCCTGAGCTCAGCTGGCTCATCATGCTCCCTGGCCTCAGCCGGCTCATCATGCTCCCTGGCCTCAGCTGGCTCATCATGCTCCCTGAGCTCAGCCGGCTCATCATGCTCCCTGGCCTCAGCTGGCTTATCATGCTCCCTGGCCTCAGCCGGCTCATCATGCTCCCTGGCCTCAGCCGGCTCATCATGCTCCCTGGCCTCAGCCGGCTCATCATGCTCCCTTGCCTCAGCTGGCTCATCATGCTCGCTGGCCTCAGCCGGCTAATCATGCTCGCTGGCCTCAGCCGGCTAATCATGCTCGCTGGCCTCAGCCGGCTCATCATGCTCCCTGGCCTCAGTCGGCTTATCATGCTCCCTGGCCTCAGCCGCCTCATCATGCTCCCTGGCCTCAGCTGGCTCATCATGCTCCCTGGTCTTAGTCGGCTCATCATGCTCCCTGGCCTCAGCCGGCTCAACATGCTCCCTGGCCTCAGCCGGCTCATCATGCTCGCTGGCCTCAGCCGGCTCATCATGCTCGCTGGCCTCAGCCGGCTCATCATGCTCCCTGGCCTCAGTCGGCTTATCATGCTCCCTGGCCTCAGCCGGCTCATCATGCTCCCTGGCCTCAGCTGGCTCATCATGCTCCCTGGTCTTAGCCGGCTCATCATGCTCCCTGGCCCCAGCCGGCTCAACATGCTCCCTGGCCTCAGCCGGCTCATCATGCTCCCTGGCCTCAGCCGGCTCATCATGCTCCCTGGTCTTAGCCGGCTCATCATGCTCCCTGGCTTAGCCGGCTCATCATGCTCCCTGGTCTTAGCCGGCTCATCATGCTCCCTGGCCTCAGCCGGTTCTTAATGCTCCCTGGCCTCAGCCGGCTCATCATGCTCCCTGGCCTCAGCCGGCTCATCATGCTGCCTGGCCTCAGCCGGCTCATCATGTTGCATGGCCTCAGCCGGCTCATCATGCTGCCTGGCCTCAGCCGGCTCATCATGCTCCCTGGCCTCAGCTGGCTCATCATGCTCGCTGGCCTCAGCTGGCTCGACAGGATCCCGCACCTCGGCTGGCTCGTTCGGCTCCCATGCCTCGGCCAGCCCGTCAAGCTCACCCAGGTGGGTGTCCCTAGAAAGGGGGTGGGTAACTGTCACGTCTGCTCTCACTCCCCCTCCCTGCCCATCGTTTACGGACACCTGTCACCATCGTTTACACACACCTGTCACCATCGTTTATACACACCTGTCACCATCGTTTACTCACACCTGTCACCATCATCATCATTACTGTCACACCCTGACCATAGTTTGCTTTGTATGTTTCTATGTTTTGTTTGGTCAGGGTGTGATCCGAGTGGGCATTCTATGTTGTGTGTCTAGTTTGTCTGTTTCTGTGTTGGCCTGAAATGGTTCTCAATCAGAGGCAGGTGTTAGTCATTGTCTCTGATTGGGAACCATATTTAGGTAGCCTGATTGGTGTTTGGTTTTGTGGGTGATTGTTCCTGTCTTTGTTCCTGTCTTTGTGTTTGTTACACCAGATAGGGCTGTTTTTGGTTTTTCCACATTTCTTGGTTATGTTAGTCTATTCATGTATAGTTTCTTTATTAAAGAACCATGAATAATAACCACGCTGCGTTTTGGTCCGCCTCTCCTTCGACACAAGAAAGCCATGACATCTGCGCAAGCTGGTTACACTTCTTTGCATAGTGAACACTTCATTTCAATAACACATTTCTAATTCCTCAATCAGCCTCTGAGGAGGTTTTACTTCTCTACCTGACCGTCTCATTACAACAGGCTGCCCTGGTGGGTCTGATACAGGAGTGTCTGGGCTTCTCTACCTGACTGTCTCATTACAACAGGCTGCCCTGGTGGGTCTGATACAGGAGTGTCTGGGCATCTCTACCTGACCGTCTCATTACAACAGGCTGCCCTGGTGGGTCTGACACAGGAGTGTCTGGGCTTCTCTACCTGACCGTCTCATTACAACAGGCTGCCCTGGTGGGTCTGATACAGGAGTGTCTGGGCTTCTCTACCTGACCGTCTCATTACAACAGGCTGCCCTGGTGGGTCTGACACAGGAGTGTCTGGGCTTCTCTACCTGACCGTCTCATTACAACAGGCTGCCCTGGTGGGTCTGACACAGGAGTGTCTGGGCTTCTCTACCTGACCGTCTCATTACAACAGGCTGCCCTGGTGGGTCTGATACAGGAGTGTCTGGGCTTCTCTACCTGACCCTCTCATTACAACAGGCTGCCCTGGTGGGTCTGACACAGGAGTGTCTGGGCTTCTCTACCTGACCGTCTCATTACAACAGGCTGCCCTGGTGGGTCTGACACAGGAGTGTCTGGGCTTCTCTACCTGACCGTCTCATTACAACAGGCTGCCCTGGTGGGTCTGATACAGGAGTGTCTGGGCTTCTCTACCTGACCGTCTCATTACAACAGGCTGCCCTGGTGGGTCTGATACAGGAGTGTCTGGGCTTCTCTACCTGACCGTCTCATTACAACAGGCTGCCCTGGTGGGTCTGACACAGGAGTGTCTGGGCTTCTCTACCTGACCGTCTCATTACAACAGGCTGCCCTGGTGAGTCTGATACAGGAGTGTCTGGGCTTCTCTACCTGACCGTCTCATTAAAACAGGCTGCCCTGGTGGGTCTGACACAGGAGTGTCTGGGCTTCTCTACCTGACCGTCTCATTACAACAGGCTGCCCTGGTGGGTCTTATACAGGAGTGTCTGGGCTTCTCTACCTGACCGTCTCATTACAACAGGCTGCCCTGGTGGGTCTGGACTACCTCTGAGACCTCATGATGAGCAAAGAATGACTCAATGTGAGTTTTCAGCTGAACTGTGAGGTGTTGTCTGTTCGGACTACCTCTGAGACCTCATGATGAGCAAAGAATGACTCAATGTGAGTTTTCAGCTGACTAGCAGTAGTGTCCTTCAGCAAAGCTGTCTGGGTAATGAGAGTCCATCAGTAGAACATGGTTCTCTCCCTCCAGAGAACAGACATCTAGTTCTACTTGGTCACATGGTCCCAATATATCTTCTTCCTCAACCCTCATTGGCTCTTTGCTTTGTTTTGACCTGTATTTCTGGCAAGTTCCACAGGCTCTGACTGTCTGCTCTATATCACCATTCATCTTGGGCCAGAATAACACTGCTTCTGTACGTCGTTTTGACTTTTCCATCCCTAGATGGTCCTGGTGTATTTTGATCAGCATGTTTGTCTGTAATTCATGAACCCTTAAACAGACAATCAACCATAAGGGTATATCTTGTACAGACCACCTGCATGTTATGGTTCTGAGTACAGATATCAGGGTATAGGTCAACTCCCTCCAGTACAGACATCTCATCCCTGTATTGACCATAATGGTAGGGTATAGGTCAACTCCCTCCAGTACAGACATCTCATCCCTGTATTGACCATAATGGTAGGGTATAGGTCAACTCCCTCCAGTACAGACATCTCATCCCTGTATTGACCATAATGGTAGGGTATAGGTCAACTCCCTCCAGTACAGATATCTCATCCCTGTATTGACCATAATGGTAGGGTATAGGTCAACTCCCTCCGGTACAGACATCTCATCCCTGTATTGACCATGAGGGTACAGCTTGTACAGACCACCTGCATGTTATGGTTCTGAGTATACACCCTTGTGGGGCCCCTGTACTGAGGATCAGAGTAGAGGAGGGGGCTGGGTATACACCCTTGTGGGGCCCCTGTACTGAGGATCAGAGTAGAGGAGGGGGCTGAGTATACACCCTTGTGGGGCACGCTGTACAGACCACCTGCATGTTATGTCTTCAGTCACCTTTAACAAACACTCATCTTCTGCAGCGTGAAATAACACATTACAACTCTTTCTGATAAGGTTTACATGTGTCGTCCTGCTCCTATATCTGGTTTGGTTCTGAGCTGTCAAAAGCTCTGGACAATGTGTCTGCCACTAACAATTCTTTCCCTGGTCTGTACTCCAGTTGCAAGTCATATTTGTGTAGTTTTAGAAAAAGTCTCTGTAGCCTTGGTGGTGTGAATGTTAGACCTTCTTTACAATAGTAACCAGAGGTTTATCATCTGTTTCTGCCCACACTGTTTTACCAGAGATAAACACATGGAATTTATCACCTGCATATGACAGTGTCAATGCCTCTTTGACAATCTGATCATAGTTCAACTCAGAAGTTGTCAGACACCTGGAGTCATATGTGACTGGGCTTCATCTAGACACCACCTAGTATCATACTGCTGTAACAACACAGCACCTAACCCTGCTTTAGAGGCATCTGGACACCACCTAGTGTCATACTGCTGTAACAACACAGCACCTAACCCTGCTTTAGAGGCATCTGGACCCCACCTAGTATCATACTGCTGTAACAACACAGCACCTAACCCTGCTTTAGAGGCATCTGGACACCACCTAGTATCATAATGCTGTAACAACACTGCACCTAAACCTGCTTTAGAGGCATCTGCTGAGATGTTGGCGTTGAGCATCACAGAACCTCAGTACTGGATCATACATGATCAATGCCTTGAGCTGCTCCAACTCTTTCTGCTGATTACTGTTCCAACACCAGTCTGTAGTTTTACACAGTACACTTCTCATCTGACTCGTGGGAGTTGACAGACTAGTTACACATTTACCCACATAGTTAACCACATCTAAGAACCTTTGTACACCCTCTTGATCGGTAGGAGGTGGCATGTTCTTGATGGTCGTCACTTTGCTCTCGTCTATCTGAACACCTTCACATGTTAGTTTGTCACCCAAGAAGGTGATTTGTGTCTTTCTGAATTGCCGTTTGTCTGTGTTTCTCTTTAGTCCGTTATCTCTGGTTAGATCAAGTGCTGTTTTCAACCTGGTGTTGTGTTCTTCCACAGTCTGTCTCCATGGTAACACATCATCAATTGACACTTTGGTGCCTGGCACACTCTCAAATATCTGTTGGACTGTCCTATGAAAGACTTGTGGTGCTGAAGTGAGACCAAACGGGAGCCTTTTAAATGAGAACCTACCAGAAGGAGTATTGAAAGTAGAAAGCCTTGTCCTCTCCTTGTCTAGACTGATCTGACAAAACCCTGATGAGGCGTCTAGCTTTGAGTAGTATTTATCCCCTGTTATGTCCCTGAATATCTCCCCTCTGGTAGGCAGCAGGAAGTGCTGCTACTTTGTCTAGGATATCTAAGGCCCCTAGCCTCAGTATCTCTGCTTTTAACTGGTATCTTAGTGATAATGATACCTTTCTAGGTACATGGATCACTGGTCTACAGTATCTCTGCTTTTAACTGGTCTCTTAGTGATAATGAGACCAT
Source organism: Oncorhynchus mykiss (assembly GCF_013265735.2). Lineage (NCBI taxonomy): Eukaryota > Metazoa > Chordata > Actinopteri > Salmoniformes > Salmonidae > Oncorhynchus > Oncorhynchus mykiss. Next base: position 596,311 of record NW_023493662.1, read on the forward strand.
TCTAGGTTCATGGATCACTGGTCTACAGTATCTCTGCTGTTAACTGGTCTCTTAGTGATAATGAGACCTTTCTAGGTTCATGGATCACTGGTCTACAGTATCTCTGCTGTTAGCTGGTCTCTTAGTGATAATGAGACCTTTCTAGGTTCATGGATCACTGGTCTACAGTATCTCTGCTTTTAACTGGTCTCTTAGTGATAATGAGACCTTTCTAGGTTCATGGATCACTGGTCTACAGTATCTCTGCTGTTAACTGGTCTCTTAGTGATAATGAGACCTTTCTAGGTTCATGGATCACTGGTCTACAGTATCTCTGCTGTTAGCTGGTCTCTTAGTGATAATGAGACCTTTCTAGGTTCATGGATCACTGGTCTACAGTATCTCTGCCTTTAACTGGTCTCTTAGTGATAATGAGACCTTTCTAGGTTCATGGATCACTGGTCTACAGTATCTCTGCCTTTAACTGGTCTCTTAGTGATAATGAGACCTTTCTAGGTTCATGGATCACTGGTCTACAGTATCTCTGCTTTTATCTGGTCTATCTGGCTGTTCTAACTCCATGTTGTACCTGAATAGTATACAGTATATAGTGATGTACCTGAATAGTATACAGTATATAGTGATGTACCTGAATAGTATACAGTATATAGTGATGTACCTGAATAGTATACAGTATATAGTGATGTACCTGAATAGTATACAGTATATAGTGCTGTACCTGAATAGTATACAGTATATAGTGCTGTACCTGAATAGTATACAGTATATAGTGATGTACCTGAATAGTATACAGTATATAGTGATGTACCTGAATAGTATACAGTATATAGTGATGTACCTGAATAGTATACAGTATATAGTGATGTACCTGAATAGTATACAGTATATAGTGATGTACCTGAATAGTATACAGTATATAGTGATGTACCTGAATAGTATACAGTATATAGTGATGTACCTGAATAGTATACAGTATATAGTGATGTACCTGAATAGTATACAGTATATAGTGATGTACCTGAATAGTATACAGTATATAGTGATGTACCTGAATAGTATACAGTATATAGTGATGTACCTGAATAGTATACAGTATATAGTGCTGTACCTGAATAGTATACAGTATATAGTGATGTACCTGAATAGTATACAGTATATAGTGATGTACCTGAATAGTATACAGTATACAGTGATGAACCTGAATAGTATACAGTATATAGTGATGTACCTGTACCTGAATAGTATACAGTATATAGTGATGTACCTGAATAGTATACAGTATATAGTGATGTACCTGAATAGTATACAGTATATAGTGATGTATCTGAATAGTATACAGTATATAGTGATGTACCTGAATAGTATACAGTATATAGTGATGTACCTGAATAGTATACAGTATATAGTGATGTACCTGAATAGTATACAGTATATAGTGATGTATCTGAATAGTATACAGTATATAGTGATGTACCTGAATAGTATACAGTATATAGTGATGTACCTGAATAGTATACAGTATATAGTGATGTACCTGAATAGTATACAGTATATAGTGATGTACCTGAATAGTATACAGTATATAGTGATGTACCTGAATAGTATACGGTATATAGTGATGTACCTGAATAGTATACAGTATATAGTGATGTACCTGAATAGTATACAGTATATAGTGATGTACCTGAATAGTATACAGTATATAGTGATGTACCTGAATAGTAAACAGTATATAGTGATGTACCTGAATAGTATACAGTATACAGTGATGAACCTGAATAGTATACAGTATATAGTGATGTACCTGAATAGTATACAGTATATAGTGATGTACCTGAATAGTATACAGTATATAGTGATGTACCTGAATAGTATACAGTATATAGTGATGTACCTGAATAGTATACAGTATATAGTGATGTACCTGAATAGTATACAGTATATAGTGCTGTACCTGAATAGTATACAGTATATAGTGATGTACCTGAATAGTATACAGTATATAGTACTACTCTCCTGCTAGTCAGTATATCAGTCCTGTCCCTCACCATTTCCTCCACTGTCCTCTCCTGCTGGTCAGTATATCATTCCTGTCCCTCACCATTTCCTCCACTGTCCTCTCCTGCTGGTCAGTATATCATTCCTGTCCCTCACCATTTCCTCCACTGTCCTCTCCTGCTGGTCAGTATATCATTCCTGTCCCTCACCATTTCCTCCACTGTCCTCTCCTGCTGGTCAGTATATCATTCCTGTCCCTCACCATTTCCTCCACTGTCCTCTCCTGTTGGTCAGTATATAATTCCTGTCCCTCACCATTTCCTCCACTGTCCTCTCCTGTTGGTCAGTATATAATTCCTGTCCCTCACCATTTCCTCCACTGTCCTCTCCTGCTGGTCAGTATATCATTCCTGTCCCTCACCATTTCCTCCACTGTCCTCTCCTGCTGGTCAGTATATCATTTCTGTCCCTCACCATTTCCTCCACTGTCCTCTCCTGCTGGTCAGTATATCATTCCTGTCCCTCACCATTTCCTACACTGTCCTCTCCTGCTGGTCAGTATATCATTCCTGTCCCTCACCATTTCCTCCACTGTCCTCTCCTGCTGGTCAGTATATCATTCCTGTCCCTCACCATTTCCTCCACTTTCCCTCACCATTTCCTCCACTGTCCACTCCTGCTGGTCAGTATATCATTCATGTCCCTCACCATTTCCTCCACTTTCCCTCACCATTTCCTCCACTGTCCACTCCTGCTGGTCAGTATATCATTCCTGTCCCTCACCATTTCCTACAATGTCCTCTCCTGCTGGTCAGTATATCATTCCTGTCCCTCACCATTTCCTCCACTGTCCTCTCCTGCTGGTCAGTATATCATTCCTGTCCCTCACCATTTCCTCCACTTTCCCTCACCATTTCCTCCACTGTCCACTCCTGCTGGTCAGTATATCATTCCTGTCCCTCACCATTTCCTCCACTGTCCTCTCCTGCTGGTCAGTATATCATTCCTGTCCCTCACCATTTCCTCCACTGTCCTCTCCTGCTGGTCAGTATATCATTCCTGTCCCTCACCATTTCCTCCACTGTCCTCTCCTGCTGGTCAGTATATCATTCCTGTCCCTCACCATTTCCTCCACTGTCCTCTCCTGCTGGTCAGTATATCATTTCTGTCCCTCACCATTTCCTCCACTGTCCTCTCCTGCTGGTCAGTATATCATTCCTGTCCCTCACCATTTCCTCCACTGTCCTCTCCTGCTGGTCAGTATATCATTCCTGTCCCTCACCATTTCCTCCACTGTCCTCTCCTGCTGGTCAGTATATCATTCCTGTCCCTCACCATTTCCTCCACTGTCCTCTCCTGCTGGTCAGTCAGCACACGACCACCACCATGGGGTCTTCTGTCTATTCTGAGGGTAGAACAGAGTTTACTGTCAATAGATCCTACTGGAACAATCCTGGAACATGTTGACATGCATTACAATATGTAATTTCCTGTAAAGGTAAAGCATAGTGCACATCCTGCTGACTTACCGCTTTTCTTAGTGAAATGTTCTCATGATGGAATTTGCCAGTTGATCTTTTCAGATTGGGGTGAACTAATGTGTCGGCCTCTGTCATGGTAAGACCTCTGTTGACCACATGATCAACGACGATGGACCGGACTTCATTAGATACAACAGTTCCCTGCCGCCTGCCTCCATCTCTCTGATGTCCACCTCTCTGAGGGCTCCTTAGAGAGGGCTTCATGTTTTGAGTTTGTACTAAGAGTTGTGAAATGTAGCTTTCCTTCTCTACTCCTTACAAATGTAAAAGCATTGGATTGGTGTTGACATGGGGTAGAGGGAGTTTACATATACCAGTCATTTCCTTTAGATCCATGAAGGGAAGTGGACAAGTTCACACTTAGAAAGGAGAGATAATTGTTACACACCCCATGTGTTCTGATAACTACAGGAATGAAACCAGATTGAGGTTGTCTGCTTTCTACACACACACACACACACAGAGAGAGACACACACACACACAGACACACACACACACAGAGAGACACACACACACAGAGAGACACACACACACAGAGAGACACACACACACAGAGACACACACACACACAGAGAGAACATCAGGTATAGTTGTGTAGATGAGGGAATATGTGATCAGAACCCCTCCAGTCTGGTTAACCACAGTCAGGTCCAGTATGGACTATCAATACAAGTCACCATTCAGAATGTGACCCAGTTCAATGGGTCTGAACAGAACTGGGGGACGTCAGACATCAAGTTGTCTAAACACAACTGGAATATAATTAGTTTGTGATTCATTGTTAATGGATTTTCAATGAGGAACACAGAGGAACAACCCTGACAACACACATAACAAAATAACACTAAAAACAAAGGGGGAGGAAACCACTAAAGTCATGACCATATTGTCATGTTGTAATGACAGGGAGAAACCATCTAACATCTAGAACACTACTTTAGACCTGGTTATAAGAAGCCTAGTGCACTACGCAGGGAATAGGGAGCTATTTGGAACAGAGACACTAACTCCTGGATGAAAATCTCTCTCTCCCTCATCTGTCTGATATATCTGCCCATTTCCCCTCCCCTCCTCCCTTTTCATTCTATTCTATCAGCCACACCACTAGCTCACCTCCACACAATACATTTACAAGTTAAAGACACACCTTGGAATAAATAACAAAGGAAAACTATTACTAGATGAAGTTGAGTGTTTTTTATTATTTCCCATCACCATAAATCATATTTAATCACTGAACAGTAGCAGACCTAACTTCATCTGTTCCTGACTCTGGATAGTGGATTAAAAAGACCATCAATCTCCAATGATATTAAAGTACTATTCTGAACATTACTGATATACTGAGTGGCAAGTCAAGATATCTGCTGGTTTTATTGTTTGGTCAACAGCACCACCTGCTGGACAGGTTTAATGTTGCTGGACTGAGCAGTATGGGAGGATGAAAGATGACACATTTAGGGCCGGTTTCCTGGACATCTACATTGAACATACTGTTTAGTCCAGGACTAGGATTCATCTGTGTCTGGGAAACCAGACCATATAGTTTAGTAGAAAGTAAGTGATACCAGCTTGTAGTGGGCTGACTAGTCCTGAATTGTCCTTTAGTTCCTGGACCATTTTCCATGCAGCTCCAGGTGACAGAGAACACATCAATTAGGACCGAGCCAACAAGCTGATCAATGATACTGAGGAGAATTACATAGAGACAGAGAACCAACTGAGAAAACATATCAATGGTTCTGAATGACAACCAATATACATCAACACCAGACATCATGATTCATGGAAATGTACAAGATTAAAACATTGTATTGAATTTTAATTAATAACAAATCAGTTTACAGTTTAACCAGCTCAGCTATAGACTACACCAGCATGACTAGTATCTATGTGGACCCTACTACAGTTTAACCAGCTCAGCTATAGACTACACCAGCATGACTAGTATCTATGTGGACCCTACTACAGTTTAACCAGCTCAGCTATAGACTACACCAGCATGACTAGTATCTATGTGGACCCTACTACAGTTTAACCAGCTCAGCTATAGACTACACCAGCATGACTAGTATCTATGTGGACCCTACTACAGTTTAACCAGCTCAGCTATAGACTACACCAGCATGACTAGTATCTATGTGGACCCTACTACAGTTTAACCAGCTCAGCTATAGACTACACCAGCATGACTAGTATCTATGTGGACCCTACTACAGTTTAACCAGCTCAGCTATAGACTACACCAGCATGACTAGTATCTATGTGGACCCTACTACAGTTTAACCAGCTCAGCTATAGACTACACCAGCATGACTAGTATCTATGTGGACCCTACTACAGTTTAACCAGCTCAGCTATAGACTACACCAGCATGACTAGTATCTATGTGGACCCTACTACAGTTTAACCAGCTTAGAAGTACCAGTGAGACCAAACCCAGGATAGAGGGGCTGAGTGAATGTGGTCTGGACTCTGTGGAGGAGGGTCATTGTGTCAGAGACACTGTAGAAGGACAGAGTACCTGCCTTGTGATCCAGGTACACTCCTACTCTGGAGGACTGAGGGCCTGATACTTTAGTCTCAACATTATTGTGTCTGAAACAATAACCACCTCTATAGTACTCTAAACTCCAGGACTTGTTATCTCCAAATCCACTATCTGTCCTTGTTCTGCTGATGTCTTTATATGAGACTGCTATAACAACAACACCACTCCACTTCACCTCCCAGTAAAAGCGTCCAGACAGACCCTCTCTACACAGAACCTGACAGTAGTTGGTGAATCTGTCTGGATGGACAGGATATGGTTGGACTTGGTCTGTATAGGTCACCTTTCTGTTCCTTTTAGACAGAGAGAGGTGTGTGTAGGTCACCTTTCTGTTCCCTTTAGACAGAGAGAGGAGTGTGCCTGCTGTGTTTGGGTCCAGTGTGAGCTGACAGGAATCTGGGAGAAGAGCAGAGACCAATGAGGGGAGTCAGAACAATAAGTTAAGTCAGATACTGTATCTACCCTGTCTTTGATTAGAGCACAGCAGAGATCAAATCAGAGAAATATGAGGAGTCAGATAGATACCCAGTCTTTGATTAGATCTACTATTGCTATATATTTCTAGAGGGATTGTTAGGAGTGTCAGTAAAAAGAGACTGTTAGTTACTTCACAATAAAGAGACTCACATTGTAACAACTGTTCTCTGGTCTTGGGCTCTGGAGGCAGTACAACATCCACTATATTCACTACAGACACACAAACACATTGACAGAGAGAGGGAATGTTATCATCAGACCATATTCCACATGTATATGACTAGTAGGGAACTTTCAATGGTCTAAAGTTGATGTTCTTATTGTTTTCAACACACCTGTAGTGGAGATCTTGGTCCATTCTCCTTTAAGGAAGTCTTCTAGTTTCTCTCTCAGTTCAGACACAGTCTTACTCACATCTCCAAAGTACTGAAGAGGACGGACAACGATGCTGGGTAAGTCTGAAGATACACTGATACTGGAGAGAGACTGATAACTCTGGAGAGAGAGAGAGAGAGACTGATAACTCTGGAGAGAGAGAGAGAGACTGATAACTCTGGAGAGAGAGAGAGAGAGAGACTGATAACTCTGGAGAGAGAGAGAGAGAGAGAGAGAGGGGGACAGAGAGAGAGAGAGGGGCGGACAGAGAGAGAGAGGGACGGACAGAGAGAGAAAGACTGATAACTCTGGAGAGAGAGAGAGAGAGAGACTGATACCTCTGGAGAGAGAGCGAGAGAGAGAGAGAGAGAGAGAGAGAGAGAGAGAGACTGATAACTCTGGAGAGAGAGAGAGAGACTGATACCTCTGGAGAGAGAGAGAGAGAGAGAGAGACTGATACCTCTGGAGAGAGAGAGAGAGAGAGACTGATACCTCTGGAGAGAGAGAAAGAGAGAGAGAGAGAGAGAGAGACTGATAACTCTGGAGAGAGAGAGACAGAGGGACGGACAGAGAGAGAGAGGGACGGACAGAGAGAGAGAGAGAGGGACGGACAGAGAGAGAGAGAGGGACGGACAGAGAGAGAGAGAGGGACGGACAGAGAGAGAGGGACGGACAGAGAGAGAAGGACGGACAGAGAGACAGACAGGGACAGAGAGGGAGAGGGACAGAGAGACAGACAGGACAACATAATGTGTGAGATGAATAGTTTCACATGAAGTTAATTTCATATCACATGTAACAAGACAGTTTAGTTACCTGGAGGAAATGGATGTGATCCTCTGTGTGTGAGAGCTGCTCCAGCTCAGTGCTTCTCTTCCTCAGCTCAGCTATCTCCTGCTTCAGTTGCTCCAGGAGTCCTTCAGCTTGACTCACTTGAGCCTTCTCTTGGGCTCTGATCAGCTCCTTCACCTCAGAGCTCCTTCTCTCAATGGAGCGGATCAGCTCAGTAAAGATCTGATCACTGTCCTCCACTGCTGACTGTGCAGAGCGCTGGAGAGAGAGAGAGAGAGAGAGAGAGAGAGAGAGAGAGAGAGAGAGAGAGAGAGAGAGAGAGAGAGAGAGAGAGAGAGAGAGAGAGAGAGAGAGAGAGAGACAGAGAGACAGAGAGACAGAGAGAGAGAGAGAGAGAGAGAGAGACATAGAGACAGAGAGACAGAGAGACAGAAACAGAGAGAGAGGGAGAGAAAGAGACAGAGGGAGACAGTAGGTACAGTAGTCTCTCTGCACCTCATTGCGTCAGACCTCTGCCACCCTGCTCTCCAGGTCCACCAGGACTTGTCCTCCCTCCTGGACAGACAGGTACAGAACACCTCTTGGTCCTGCTCTACTCTTCTCCCTCCTGGACAGACAGGTAATGAACACCTCTTGGTCCTGCTCTACTCTCCTCCCTCCTGGACAGACAGGTAGAGAACACCTCTTGGTCCTGCTCTACTCTCCTCCCTCCTGGACAGACAGGTACAGAACACCTCTTGGTCCTGCTCTACTCTCCTCCCTCCTGGACAGACAGGTACAGAACACCTCTTGGTCCTGCTCTACTCTCCTCCCTCCTGGACAGACAGGTACATAACACCTCTTGGTCCTGCTCTACTCTCCTCCCTCCTGGACAGACAGGTACAACGTTAACTAGATATTATCTGTGTCATTTATAGCCTGGCACAGATAGTAAAACTACTGTAGCGACCCGCACAGACAGCTGTGTGTTATGTGTTCGGCTAGTAGGTGGTTGTGTTGTACTTACCAGTTCCCAGTGTTCGCGGGGTCCGACATGCCAATCAACCTGCTATCTGCCAATCACAGGAATGCCTGGGATGTTCTGATGCCGGGCATCCTGGTGGTTGGCGGAGTGGCGTGGAGGGGGCGGGGCATTGGAAGTTAAGGTTCAGCCTTTGTTCTGTCTCTTACGTCTGGGCTTCACAAGAGAAGGTCCCGATTGGCTTGTGGGGTATCTTTCATTTATTTGGCGTGAGCTAAGGCCAAACAGTAGCCTGTGTAAAGTTGCTAATAAACCGTCAATTCGTAACTCAATCCTCTGTCGACATGAATGTGTCCTGTCAGAGCCGTTTCCTGTCCGTTAACTGTTAACAGTCTCGAGCCACAGCTTAACCAATGAGCTACAAGGAGGACTGACAGTCACGAGCGGTGCAGCAGCCTCTGCAGCAGCAGCCTCCCCCGGGTCCTAGTGCCCGTCCGGTAAGACGGTTAAGATGCGATGGAACGGTTGACGGAGAGAAAATAAATCACAGAGAAAATATATTGACTGATATATTGAATTGTTTAGGGAAGCTTTGGCTTTGGCTTTAATACATTCTGAAAATACTTGAAAACCAAAAGAGAAAAGAATAGTAGCCCTCCTCAGGAACAACAAAACCCTCACAGACCAACTTCTTCTTCTATGATATAATGGAGGTCCTCAAACCAACGTTAAAGGTGCATGGCGCCACCTACTGTTCTGGAGTGTGTTCAATCACAGTTTACACCACTCTAAATCCTCCTACCTAACTCAGTACTTCTGAGAAAATAAAAGAGTCCTACTAACTTCTAATAGACCCTCCCCCATCCCACAAATCCCTTCCAAGTGTAATGTTTACTGTTCATTTCTGATTGTTTATTTCACTTTTGTTTATTGTCTATTTCACTTGCTTTGGCAATGTAAACATATATTTCCATGCCAATAAAGCCCTATGAATTTAATTCAATTGAGAGAGAGACAGTTCCATTTTAATGTATAGGGGACATGAGTCGTCATGGTTACTCATGGTTATGTGATGAGGCAGTCCAGTCAGTTACATGAACCAGTCTATTCTCTGAAAGGGGTCCAGACAGCCTGTTCACAACAGTGGGGTCAGTGGGATTGGATAGCCCCCCCCCCCTCTCTCTCTCTCTCTCTGACTGGAGGAGAGAAGTGAAATGGTGTGTCTCCTCTGGTCAACAATACTCACCTTGAGAGACTCCACAGCCTGTTGGAGCTCTTTCAGCTCCTTCTCTCTCTCCTGGAATTTCTGCTGGACCTTCTGCTGACTCATCCCCAGCTGCCTCTGTGGAGAATCACTCTTCAATGAGCTATCAAGCTTTATTAGTCCAGTAGATCAATAGTATAGTGATGTGACATAGGACCCATAGAGAGGAAGGTCTACAATCCTGAGGAAGTCCCTTTACAATATTATATTATGTTGCTATGTGAATGATTATAGTTTTTATGGTAGGCCTACATGTATCAAGGGGTTGAGACTGAACTTTGGACTCATAAAAGGCCATTCAGAATGATAATAGTGTTTGACTTTAGAAAATGGTGATACATTTGGAGAATCTGGGTTAACATATCTATATACTCAAGGTTTGTGTTCATATTTGTCGATCCATTTCATATTGTATATAATATAATGATCTCATATTCAAACAGATTTAATTCCTACTGTATCTTTAATTCCTTGTTTATCAGACAGTCACCAACAAGTTGTTCTGGTCTTACCTGTTTCCCAGTCCTCTCTGCTGCAGCTGACACTGTATCATGGCCTTTATGTTCATCCATTGTACACAGCAGACAGATACACTGCTGATCGGTACGACAGTAAACCTCCAGCAGTTTGTCATGATGAGAGCAGATCTTCTCCTGTAGTTGTGCCGTGGCTTTGACCAGCTTGTGCTTCTTGAAAGCAGGAGATTCATAGTGAGGTTGGAGGTGAGTCTCACAGTAAGAGGCCAGACACACCAGACAGGACATGAGGGCTTTCTGCTTTCTGGTCCCAGTGCAGAAATCACACGCCACATCTCCAGGTCCAGCATAGCACAGAGCAGGAGGGGGAGCAGCCTGGAGTCCTGGCTTCTTCAGTTTCTCCACCAGCTCAGCCAACATGTTATTTTTCCTCAGATTAGGCCTTGGAGTGAAGGTCTCTCTGCACTGAGGACAGCTATAGACCCCTTTCAGAACATCCTGATCCCAGCAGCCCTCAATACAGCTCCTACAGTAACTGTGTCCACAGGGAATAGTGACCGGCTCCTTCAGTAGATCCAGACAGACAGAACAACAGAACTGGTCCTGGTCCAGCAGATCTCCCTGTTGAGCCATTTGGACGGTTGTTCACTCTCACACAGACAGACTCTGATCAGTTTCGTTTCCTCAGAAGAGAGTTAGTGGGAAGGGGAGGGACTTCCTGGTTCTGCCAGAGGGGTGGGGTTAGAAGGAGGGAGGGGTTCGAGGAATGGAGGAAGAGAGAGAGGAACTGCATGCAACAGCAAGAGGGAGACAAATAGTTTTGTTCCAAGGTTAGAGCCCTTAACATGGAACAAATGACATAATGAATCTTAAAATGTGAGTTGTTAGAATATATGAAGGGTAACAGTTTCTATGAAGTACGTATGTATCATTATTTTAATGACCTTTATAATGCCTTATAATACACCTATGTGTTGTGATTAATCAATAAGGCCTGAGGAGGTGTGGTATACAGTTAATATACAGTACCACAGATAAGGACTGAGGAGGTGTGGTATATAGTTAATATACAGTACCACAGATAAGGACTGAGGAGGTGTGGTATATAGTTATGATACAGTACCACAGATAAGGACTGAGGAGGTGTGGTATATAGTTAATATACAGTACCACAGATAAGGACTGAGGAGGTGTGGTATATAGTTAATATACAGTACCACAGATAAGGACTGAGGAGGTGTGGTATATAGTTAATATACAGTACCACAGATAAGGACTGAGGAGGTGTGGTATATAGTTAATATACAGTACCACAGATAAGGACTGAGGAGGTGTGGTATATAGTTAATATACAGTACCACAGATAAGGCCTGAGGAGGTGTGGTATATAGTTAATATACAGTACCACAGATAAGGACTGAGGAGGTGTGGTATATAGTTAATATACAGTACCACAGATAAGGACTGAGGAGGTGTGGTATATAGTTAATATACAGTACCACAGATAAGGACTGAGGAGGTGTGGTATATAGTTAATATACAGTACCACAGATAAGGACTGAGGAGGTGTGGTATTGTAACGGTCTTCTAGGTGTGAAGGAGAGTCGGACCAAAATGCGGCGTGTAGATTGCGATCCATGTTTATTGTGACTATAGCAACATGAATCCAAATACAAACAGTGCAAAATAATAAACGTAATGAAAACCGAAACAGCCTAAACTGGTGCAAACTAACACTAAGGACAATCACCCACAAACACACAGTGAAACCCAGGCTACCTAAATATGGTTCCCAATCAGAGACAATGACTAACACCTGCCTCTGATTGAGAACCATATCAGGCCAGACATAGAAATAGACAAACAAGACATCCAACATAGAATGCCCACCCAGCTCACGTCCTGACCAACACTAAAACAAGGAAAACACACACGAACGATGGTCAGAACGTGACAGGTATATAGTTAATATACAGTACCACAGATAAGGACTGAGGAGGTGTGGTATATAGTTAATATACAGTACCACAGATAAGGACTGAGGAGGTGTGGTATATAGTTAATATACAGTACCACAGATAAGGACTGAGGAGGTGTGGTATATAGTTAATATACAGTACCACAGATAAGGACTGAGGAGGTGTGGTATATAGTTAATATACAGTACCACAGATAAGGACTGAGGAGGTGTGGTATATAGTTAATATACAGTACCACAGATAAGGACTGAGGAAGTGTGGTATATAGTTAATATACAGTACCACAGATAAGGACTGAGGAGGTGTGGTATATAGTTAATATACAGTACCACAGATAAGGACTGAGGAGGTGTGGTATATAGTTAATATACAGTACCACAGATAAGGACTGAGGAGGTGTGGTATATAGTTAATATACAGTACCACAGATAAGGACTGTTCTTAGACACACAACGCGGATAGTTATTAATTAACACAAATACAAATACATTTATTTTATTGGTCGCATACACATATTTATCAGATGTTATCGCGGTTGTAGTGAAATGCTTGTGTTCCTGGCTCCAACAGGGCAGTAATATCTAACAATGCTTGTGTTTCTAGCTCCAACAGGGCAGTAATATCTAACAATGCTTGTGTTCCTGGCTCCAACAGGGCAGTAATATCTAACAATGCTTGTGTTTCTAGCTCCAACAGGGCAGTAATATCTAACAATGCTTGTGTTCCTGGCTCCAACAGGGCAGTAATATCTAACAATGCTTGTGTTCCTGGCTCCAACAGGGCAGTAATATCTAACAATGCTTGTGTTTCTAGCTCCAACAGGGCAGTAATATCTAACAATGCTTGTGTTCCTGACTCACAGAGGGCAAATCTAAAAAGTAAAATAAAATATTAGGACAAGCATTGATAGATATATATATATATACTGTTTACTGTGATGTGATGCATAGATAATTTGACTAGAATACAGTATATACATATGAAGTGGACAGTAGTAGTTAAATAGGACAGGCCTTGACTAGAATACAGTATATACATATGAAGTGGACAGTAGTAGTTAAATAGGACAGGCCTTGACTAGAATACAGTATACACATATGAAGTGGACAGTAGTAGTTAAATAGGACAGGCCTTGACTAGAATACAGTATATACATATGAAGTGGACAGTAGTAGTTATATAGGACAGGCCTTGACTAGAATACAGTATATACATATGAAGTGGACAGTAGTAGTTAAATAGGACAGGCCTTGACTAGAATACAGTATATACATATGAAGTGGACAGTAGTAGTTAAATAGGACAGGCCTTGACTAGAATACAGTATATACATATGAAGTGGACAGTAGTAGTTAAATAGGACAGGCCTTGACTAGAATACAGTATATACATATGAAGTGGACAGTAGTAGTTAAATAGGACAGGCCTTGACTAGAATACAGTATATACATATGAAGTGGACAGTAGTAGTTAAATAGGACAGGCCTTGACTAGAATACAGTATATACATATGAAGTGGACAGTAGTAGTTATATAGGACAGGCCTTGACTAGAATACAGTATATACATATGAAGTGGACAGTAGTAGTTAAATAGGACAGGCCTTGACTAGAATACAGTATATACATATGAAGTGGACAGTAGTAGTTAAATAGGACAGGCCTTGACTAGAATACAGTATATACATATGAAGTGGACAGTAGTAGTTAAATAGGACAGGCCTTGACTAGAATACAGTATATACATATGAAGTGGACAGTAGTAGTTAAATAGGACAGGCCTTGACTAGAATACAGTATATACATATTGTAGCGGTATTTATTAGAGGGGTAAAGATAAAGATTTTGTTGGGGCGCCAGGCAGGTATTAACCCTGCCGAAAGGAGAAGAGTAGAATAGAGAGAGTACCACTACCAGACACACACACATCAGCAGAAGAGACTGCCTAGAGTGTAGCCTGTTTACCAGATAGCCAGTGGAGAGAGAAGAGAATACACACCCTATAAAACCCACATCACAGCACAGGAGTAACCAAGAATACCTCATACAATAATAATGTCAGAGCAAGTGAACAGTAACTTCATACAAGAAAGAACCCAGTCATCATCAGAGGATTTGTAGTAACCTGTATTATGTTCCAGTGGATGAGAGCAGAGGGTATGAATGTGGGGGGTGTTCATAGACACAACAAAGGCGTGCCGGTGTCCTGTCTGACCGTCCGATGGTTTGTATGTCAAAGCTTCGCAACAATGTTGCTACTAATCCATGAGACCCATAACCGGCGCGGTGCCAAACGATAACAACCACGACCTAGAGCTGTCACACCGATGATTGAGTTAAATAGTTTATAAACTACACACGCTGAAAATAAACCCAACTTCTGCAGCATAGCACACACAGTCAAACTGTCGCGCCAACCAAGAGCTCCTCTCCAGAGAGCTGAAACAGCTGTGTTTACTTCCTCCTTCCTTACTGCTGATGCGCTCTCACAGTGCAGCGCACGTGAAGGCTCCGTGCAGGATTTCACCACAGCGCGAGCACATGGAAACTCACTCAAACACTGTCCCAAGTTCCCACAAGCTACTATAGGTACCCTAGTTAGCGAGCTTGGTGAAACTTGTTAACATAAATCTTTATCTTGTCCACATTGTAACAAACGTATGATTGCATAACAGCACATTGTGTAACATTACCACGGTTTTATGTTGAAAAATTGCGGAGCCAAGGACAACATACGTTCCTAGATGAAGGTCAGGCAAGAGAGAACAATAAGGGTGAACAGAAATACAGATAACCCGCGATGGACCAAACCAAAATAAACAACACTTTTACAATCAAGTGTATTTACCATATAGATATGAAAAAGTGTTTGTTCACCAAAACATAACATTATCTATGCAGCTGTAATTAAATAAAAACACACTGAATTATTATTATTATTATTATCAAACCATTAATATCCCCTCTTGACCTTTGAACTGGTCCTTGGGTGCAACTTGGTGCAGTAATCTAGTGGAACAACATCACACTGCTACACATACATCATGAGAACAATGCAGTTTAAAGACATTCACCTTTGGATAAGAGTGTCCTATATAAGTCTACAAGGTTTTCATTGGAATCCATTAGGAAGTCACATGATGACTGGGACCCTGTGAATAAACCTGCAATTCAAAATGGTTGGCTTGCAGTATGTTTGGCTTGGAGTCTTACATCAGCAGTTATCTATCTGCTGTGGTGATGACAGTAATACTGGAGGAGGTGCTGGGTAAACCCCAGGATGTAGAACACAGTTATCTATCTGCTGTGGTGATGACAGTAATACCCAGGATGTAGAACACAGTTATCTATTTGCTGTGGTGATGACCGTAATACTGGAGGAGGTGATGGGTAAACCCCAGGATGTAGAACACATATGGTTTATGGTGTCAATCAGTTTCTAACATGGTTGATGGAGACCCACCTTTCCCACGGTCCTATCAATGAAATGTCCTGTTTTATGTAGAAGCCCCATCTGACTTCAGATTGGTTCATAGGATCATACTGAAGTAACCTGGAAACACATGAGTTGATATCATTCTCCTCACTCCTCTAGAGGAGGGCTGGATGGAGGACAACTTCAACCTGAAAACAAACACATATTGTCCACATACCCTCTCGGGTTGTACAACACATTTAACACAACAGTTGTGTCAAATGCTTTTTATATCAGTGGTACAACCTGAGTGAGTACAGGAACATTAAGGGAAAAAAGACACTTTTCAGGCTGTAATTTCAGTAATCTGGAGATGTATGAAGTCATATTGGTTGGTGGTGACATATGACTTACTACTCTTTTAGTTCCTGGAGGAGCATAGGACCTCAACAGCCTCCTAGAGGAGCATAGGACCTCAACAGCCTCCTAGAGGAGCATAGGACCTCAACAGCCTCCTGGAGGAGCATAGGACCTCAACAGCCTCCTAGAGGAGCATAGGACCTCAACAGCCTCCTAGAGGAGCATAGGACCTCAACAGCCTCCTAGAGGAGCATAGGACCTCAACAACCTCATAGAGGAGCACAGGACCTCAACATCCTCCTAGAGGAGCATAGGACCTCAACAGCCTCCTAGAGGAGCATAGGGCCTCAACAGTCTCCTAGAGGAGCATAGGGCCTCTGCAGCATTGAGGGTTCAGCCCACAGGGTCATGGAGACATGTGATGCATGCTGCCCCACCACTACAGTGTGCAGTTAGGTCCAGAAGTATTGGCACCCTTGATAAAGATGTGTTCAACGTCATCATGAACTTTGCCCAGCAACAGGACATTTTAACCAGAAACCATGATACAACAACTACACATCAGCACACTGAACCCTCAACCTCTGACCCCTGATTGAGAGAAGAACCCAACAGTCTGCCTCCAGTTGACCATCTTTTCCTCCAGTCTGACAACAGGAACCTTCTACCACAACCAATCATCACAAACTCTGAAAGAAAAACACGGCACTCACACAAACTCAGACCGTCAGAGAAAGAACTGAACGATGTCAAAGATCATCAATCCCCAACATGACTCAATTACTGAACGATGTCAAAGATCATCCATCCCTTACATGACTCAATTACTGAACCAAGTCAAAGATCATCCATCCCCTAGATGACTCAATTACTGAACCAAGTCAAACATCATCCATCCCCTAGATGACTCAATTACTGAACCAAGTCAAAGATCATCAATCCCCAACATGACTCAATTCTGAGGATTCAGTGGATCGTTAGATCGGGTTCAAGTCCGGGCTCTGGCTGGGCCTCTCAAGGATATTCAGAGACTTGTACCAAAGCCACTCCTGCATTGTCTTGGCTGTGTGCTTAGGGTCATTGTCCTGTTGGAAGGTGAACCTTCACCCAATCTGAGGTCCCTAGTGCTCTGGAGCAGGTTTTCATCAAGGATCTCTCTGTACTTTGCTCTGTTCATCTTTCCCTCGATCCTGACTAGTCTCTCAGTCCCTGCCACTGAAAAACGTCCCCACAGCTTGATGCTGCACCACCATGCTTCACCGTAGGGATGGTGCCAGGTTTCCTCCAGATGTGACTCTTGGCATTCAGGCCAAAGAGTTCAATCTTTGTTTCATCACCAAGCCATGAGGTCGAAGGAATTGTCTGTAAAGCTCCGAGACAGGATTGTGTCAAGGCACCAATCTGCGGAAGGGTACCATTAAATGTTTTCGGTATGGAATGTCCCTAAGACCACAATGGCCATCATTCTTAAATGGAAGAAGTTTGTAACCACCAAGACTCTTCCTAGAGCTGGGCGTCTGGCCAAACTGAGCAATGGGGGGAGAAGGGCCTTGGTCAGGGAGGTATTTTTCTCTGACATGACCTGTCAACTGTGGGACCTTATACAGACAGGTGAGTGCTTTTCCAAATCATGTCCTATCAATGGAATTTACCACAGGTGGACTCCAACCCTGTTGTAGAAACATCTCAAGGATGATCAATGGAAACAGGATGCACCGGAGCTCAATCTCACGTCTCATAGTAAAGGGTCTGAATACTTATATAAGGTAATTCGGTTAATAATTTGCAAAAAAAATATTTATTTTTCGCTTTGTCATTATGCGATATTGTGATGTCATTATGGAGTATTGTTATATCATTATGGAGTATAGTGAGGTCATTATGGAGTATTGTGAGTATAGTGAGGTCATTATGGAGTATTGTGAGTATTGTGAGGTCATTATGGAGTATTGTGAGTATTGTGATGTCATTATGGGGTATGGTGAGGTCATTGTGGAGTATTGTGATGTCATTATGGGGTATGGTGTGTAGATTGAATAGGAACATGATTTATTTAATCCATTGTAGAATGAGGCTGTAACGTGACAAAATGTTTCTGAATGCCCTGTATGTATGTTAATGGAATTTGTTCACCCCAATAGTACAGTTTGTGATGTTTTTCTCCATATCTCTAATTACCATCTTATTAGATGGATCCATTTCCCCCCATTAGTTTGGGATTCAGACCTGCAGTCATCTTGATTTCAGACCACTTTGGAGAAGTGTTCCAAAGGCAGTAAATCTAATGTAGAATAAATGGAACCTGGATCCATTTCATTCTATTAACATGGTTTATGTGTTATAGCAGTAATGGGGTTAAACTGATATTAAAATGACAACTCCATAGGTGGTACCAGGTCAGGGGAGTTCATCTCTGCTCCCAGCATCCCTGGGACAGTACTGATCAACATAGCTGACCTGATGCAGAGGTGGACCAGTGATGTTTTCCTCTCAGTGGTGAGACTTGCCCTTCCATTTGACACACCTTTACCTGATGAGATCATACAAGATGTTACAGGCTTATTGCATGTGGAAACAGACCTAAAATAAAATAATAAAATAATGTTGAATACTTAATAAGCAGTGATTTGATTGAGTTTGTTGTAATGGAACCAATAGAAAAGTCCTAAAAGTACAAACAAACCCCGCCCACCTGGAGGACAAAGGAAATTCTCAAAGTGTTGGAAAAGTATTTTGTTATTCATTAGAGCAAAACATTTAGCAACAGAATGGAGTTATTTCACCTTTGATTTTTACTCCTCACTTTCCCTTTCAGGTCCATAGGGTTTTACTGCCCCCTGCTGGAGACTGGAGCACACTGCAGTCCCTTTCAGGCCCATAGGGTTTTACTGCCCCCTGCTGGAGACTGGTGCACACTGCAGTCCCTTTCAGGTCCATAGGGTTTTACTGCCCCCTGTTGGAGACTGGAGCACACTGCAGTCCCTTTCAGGTCCATAGGGTTTTACTGCCCCCTGCTGGAGACTGGAGAACACTGCAGTCCCTTTCAGGTCCATAGGGTTTTACTGCCCCCTGCTGGAGACTGGAGCACACTGCAGTCCCTTTCAGGCCCATAGGGTTTTACTGCCACCTGCTGGAGACTGGAGCACACTGCAGTCCCTTTCAGGTCCATAGGGTTTTACTGCCCCCTGCTGGAGACTGGAGCACACTGCAGTCCCTTTCAGGTCCATAGGGGTTTACTGCCCCCTGCTGGAGACTGGAGCACACTGCAGTCCCTTTCTGGTCCATAGGAATTTACTGCCCCCTGCTGGAGACTGGAGCACACTGCAGTCCCTTTCAGGTCCACAGGGTTCTACTGCCCCCTGCTGGAGACTGGAGCACACTGCAGTTCCTTTCAGGTCCATAGGGTTTTACTGCCCCCTGCTGGAGACTGGAGCACACTGCAGCCCCTTTCAGGTCCATAGGGTTTTACTGTCCCCTGTTGGAGACTGGAGCACACTGCAGTCCCGTTCAGGTCCATAGGGTTTTACTGCCCCCTGCTGTAGACTGGAGCACACTGCAGTCCCTTTCAGGTCCATATGGTTTTACTGCCCCCTGCTGGAGACTGGAGCACACTGCAGTCCCTTTCAGGTCCATATGGTTTTACTGCCCCCTGCTGGAGACTGGAGTACACTGCAGTCTCTTTCAGGTCCGTAGAACCATAGTAGAGACCAGTATGGACTATCAATACAGGTACTGTATGTAGAACCATAGTAAAGACCAGTATGGAATATCAATACAGGTACTGTATGTAGAACCATAGTAAAGAACATTATGGAATATCAATACAGGTACTGTATGTAGAACCATAGTAAAGACCAGTATGGACTATCAATACAGATACTGTATGTAGAACCATAGTAAAGACCAGTATGGACTATCAATACAGATACTGTATGTAGAACCATAGTAAAGACCAGTATGGACTATCAATACAGGTACTGTATGTAGAACCATAGTAAAGACCAGTATGGACTATCAATACAGATACTGTATGTAGAACCATAGTAAAGACCAGTATGGACTATCAATACAGATACTGTATGTAGAACCATAGTAAAGACCAGTATGGACTATCAATACAGGTACTGTATGTAGAACCATAGTAAAGACCAGTATGGACTATCAATACAGATACTGTATGTAGAACCATAGTAAAGACCAGTATGGACTATCAATACAGGTACTGTATGTAGAACCATAGTAAAGACCAGTAAGGACTATCAATACAAAGTGACCATTTAGAATGAGGCCCAATTCAATGAGAGGAAGTCTTAACCGAACCGGGGGATGACAGACAGGAAGTGGGGGGTGGAGATCTAATATATTGTTGTGCCAAACACTAAAGCATGATATTGTAATAAATCTGCACCCTATTCCCTACGTAGAACACTACTTTAGATCTGGTCAGAAGCACCAGGGAATAGGGAACCATTTGGAACAGAGACAGTAATTCCCCTGAACATCTTCCTCTTCCTCATCTGGTTTCTTGAACATCCCTTCAATCCTCCCCTCTTCCTCGCATCCTCCCTTTTCATTCTATTCTATCAGCCACACCACTAGCTCACCTCCACACAATACATTTACAAGTTAAAGACACACCTTGGAATAAATAACAAAGGAAAACTATTACTAGATGAAGTTGAGTGTTTTTTATTATTTCCCATCACCATAAATCATATTTAATCACTGAACAGTAGCAGACCTAACTTCATCTGTTCCTGACTCTGGATAGTGGATTAAAAAGACCATCAATCTCCAATGATATTAAAGTACTATTCTGAACATTACTGATATACTGAGTGGCAAGTCAAGATATCTGCTGGTTTTATTGTTTGGTCAACACCACCACCTGCTGGACAGGTATAATGTTGCTGGACTGAGCCGTATGGGAGGATGAAAGATGACACATTTAGGGCCGGTTTCCTGGACATCTACATTGAACATACTGTTTAGTCCAGGACT